>NW_027465028.1:0-12500 GCF_043290135.1 Rhipicephalus microplus
ACGGCTGGAGAAGCTTTGCTGGCCGGCTTTCGCTCCTCGTGTTTACCGTGCGTTAAAGTTGCGCGTCCGTGGCTCTCGCAGCTCTTGCGCGCCCGGTCGCAGAGAGGAGTACGCAACCTCGACCGCACTTTCCCTGCAGGCTTCCTTCCGACTCGAAGTCCTGCGGCGGTCTCAACGAGGTGCCACATCCTCAATGCAGTCGGTCGCCCCCGTTTCGGTTGGGCTCTGGCACGACGGTCGCCACCGTCTCGCCCTTGAGTGGCCGCTGTTGGCGCTCGCTGTGAGGTGTTCAGCGTGCTGTCCGTGTTGCCGACGCGGTCAAAACGAGTCGACGGCTCACGTTCCCTTGTGCGCCGAAGGCTCTCTTGATATGTGATCCGACCCTCAGACAGACGAAGCCAAGGGAAGACCCAAGGCCGCAATGTGCGTTCAAAGAATCAGTGCTCAGTGTGTCCTGCAATTCACACCAAGTCTCGCAGCTGGCTGCGTTCTTCATCGACCCGAGAACCGAGTGATCCACCGCTTAGAGTCGTGAAAAAGTGTTTGTTCAATTCCGTACAGTCAAAACCAAACGTTTCTGGCACTCGGCCAAACAGTGGCCAAGAAGGGCGCTTTTCAGCGCACGCTTGGACTCCAAAACTCTGCCGCGCCTTTTTCGGCTGCCGCAAATCGAGCAAACGGTGTGTTTCGGACGGCGTTTCGCTTCCGCTACTTGCGAGTGCTTTCGTGGTCCACCCCTCTATAAATACTCGGGAGGCGTCGAAGCCGGTTCTCCAAGCCGGACCCGTAGGTATCGTTGTGTGCTCGCTCTCATTGGCCCGCCTAACCAGAAAATGCCTGCGGTACACCCATTTGGATAAGAGTGCACGCAGATGCGGGCCTCGACGGCTACACATTTCCTCGGGCGGCCGCCTCCCGGCCTCCGTGGAGCGCGGGATGCACGGTCCCATCGACAAGCCTCTCCCGTTTTTACCGTGGCGTCGCGGTTCACCACGGCGGGCGGGTCGGTCTCCTCCGCATAAAAAGGGGGACCCCCGCTTTTTGTTCCACGAAATCGCACAAGCTTTTTTCGCATCCACGGTTTGCCACCGCACACCAAAATGCCGATCCGGCTGCCTACTTTAGCCAACAGGTGGAGCCAGGCGCGCCGTACTTGCGCGGCACTTCCCACGTCCACCGAAGTCGGTGCCAAGGACCACTTTCGGCGCCGGAGCCGCGTACGAGCCTACTCGAGGCGGAAGAACGAAGCCAGCAAGGGCCTGGCCGCAAGTGCGTTCAATTGTCGGGACGTCCAAGTCCCTCGTTCTTCCGTGCTTCCTCTTTCGGCAAGTCGTTGCGGCACCTTCCCAAAGCGCGCAGACCCGCTAATCGCGACGAGCGCGACGTGGCCGTGCCGCCTTTCCCTCGGCAGCAAGCAAAACGCCTGGCAACGTCGACGCTCCCCTAACCGCGATCTCGCACCGTGTTTCGTGTGGCGAATTCAAAAGCCGGCCGGCGCTGCTGCAACCATTACGGTCGGTACGCATACGCCGCGGAGGGCGGGACGGTCATCGGAGCGTGCGGTTCCTCCATCGAGTACTGCGCACCTCGGCCGTCGCATCGCCGTGCCATGACCGGCCGCGCGTCAACGCGAACCGGTGCCAGCGAGATCCCTCGCCTGCAAGAACCGACCGGCAGCCTCCGTCACCCGAGGACGCGGAGGCGCTTGCCGCGGACGGCGGGACGGTATGCACTGGTGCACAGCGGACCCGTCACATCGCCAGTTCCTTGACCGACCGCCGACGCTTGTGCCGTTCCTCTCGTACTTGGCAGTCGCCGCGCGATTGTCGGGTCTCGTTCTTGCACGCTCGAACGGTCGGGAGGGCACTCGGCTGGCGTTTCGGGAACGCGCAGCCTCGCCTTCTACCGACGTAACCACGACTCGCCGTTCGCGCTCCGCCGCTCCTGTTTACAGTACTAGGCGGTCCCGCAGCGGTCGGGTCGCGCATTTCGAGCGCTTCGAGCCACGGTGCAGTGGCGGGTCGAAAGCCGACCTATGAGTGCGTTGCGCCGTTTGTACCCGCGTCCGCCACCTGGCCGACCGTCCAAGGTCGCGGTGTTGGCGTCCGCTGGGCGCAACAATTTGTCACGGGGTGCCGCTCCACATTCAGGCAGCCCCGTGGGGAAAAGCCGACCCCGCGTCCAAACGGGGTCAGCGGCAGAAAGTGTCGGGCGCAGACGCAGCTGAGGCGCTCACCCTTCACAATCCGTTAATGATCCTTCCGCAGGTTCACCTACGGAAACCTTGTTACGACTTTTACTTCCTCTAAATGATCAAGTTTGGTCATCTTTCCAACAGACCGGCGCAACCGAAAGGCCGCGCCGGACATCGGTCCGAAGACCTCACTAAATCATTCAATCGGTAGTAGCGACGGGCGGTGTGTACAAAGGGCAGGGACGTAATCAACGCGAGCTTATGACTCGCGCTTACTGGGAATTCCTCGTTCAAGGGGAACAATTGCAAGCCCCTATCCCAATCACGAAAGAAGTTCCACGGGTTACCCAGTCTTTTCAGACAGGGATAAAGACACGCTGCTTCCTTCAGTGTAGCGCGCGTGCGGCCCCGGACATCTAAGGGCATCACAGACCTGTTATTGCTCTGTTTCGTGCGGCTAGGAGCCGCTTGTCCCTCTAAGAAGGTTGTAAGGTGCTGGGAACCCCGCACCTATTTAATAGGCTAGAGTCTCGTTCGTTATCGGAATTAACCAGACAAATCGCTCCACCAACTAAGAACGGCCATGCACCACCATCCACCGAATCAAGAAAGAGCTCTCAATCTGTCAATCCTCCCAGTGTCCGGGCCGGGTAAGTTTTCCCGTGTTGAGTCAAATTAAGCCGCAGGCTCCACTCCTGGTGGTGCCCTTCCGTCAATTCCTTTAAGTTTCAGCTTTGCAACCATACTTCCCCCGGAACCCAAATACTTTGGTTTCCCGGAAGCTGCCCGCCGAGTCATTTGAGTAACTCAGGCGGATCGCTGGTTGGCATCGTTTATGGTCAGAACTAGGGCGGTATCTGATCGCCTTCGAACCTCTGACTTTCGTTCTTGATCAATGAAAACATTCTTGGCAAATGCTTTCGCAGTAGTTCGTCTTGCGACGGTCCAAGAATTTCACCTCTAGCGCCGCAATACGAATGCCCCCGTCCGTCCCTCTTAATCATTACCTCGTATTCCAAAAACCAACAGAACAGAAACGAGGTCTTGTTCTATTATTCCATGCAAGTTTATTCAGGCGACTCGCCTGCGTTGAGCACTCTAATTTTTTCAAAGTAAAAGCACCGGCCATCTCGAGGCACACAATGAAGTGCACCAAGAAAGAACCGGCATGATGTTCAGTCCGAGCCGTCGCATCGGGTAGATGCACTACTCGTCTGGAACTGAGATCCAACTACGAGCTTTTTAACCGCAGCAGCTTTAGTATACGCTATTGGAGCTGGAATTACCGCGGCTGCTGGCACCAGACTTGCCCTCCAATTGATCCTCGTTAAAGGATTTAGAGTGTACTCATTTCAATTACGGGGCCTCAAAAGAGTCCCGTATTGTTATTTTTCGTCACTACCTCCCCGTGCCGGGAGTGGGTAATTTGCGCGCCTGCTGCCTTCCTTGGATGTGGTAGCCGTTTCTCAGGCTCCCTCTCCGGAATCGAACCCTGATTCTCCGTTACCCGTAACAACCATGGTAAGCAAGTAACCTACCATCGAAAGTTGATAAGGCAGACACTTGAAAGAAACGTCGCCGGCTCGTGGCCATGCGATCAGCACAAAGTTATCCAGAGTCACCACACAATACGGGCCGAAACCCGATCGATCTTGGTCTAATAAAAGCACCCGTTACCCAAAGGGCTCCAGGCTCACTGCATGTATTAGCTCTAGAATTGCCACAGTTATCCAAGTAGGAAGAAACGATCTAAGGAACCATAACTGATTTAATGAGCCATTCGCGGTTTCGCCTTATTTCGGCATGTACTTAGACATGCATGGCTTAATCTTTGAGACAAGCATATGATTACTGGCAGGATCAACCAGGTAATCGTTCGACTGCGCGTCCGTCCTCGCCCTCGGCGGGCCGGACGCAGTCTGTGTGCGGCGGAGGCCACCTTCAGGCGCCCCAACACGCTTATTTTGCACTCCGAGATGACGGCGTTCGAGCTCGCTACGGCACAACCTTCCCGAAAGACGAGTGGGAGCCGTGCGGCAAGAAGCACGTTCATGCTCGCTCTTTTTCGTTGCATCGACTCGGTCGCGCCGTGCGGGTTGCCCAAGCCCGCTGCACTGTCGGTGGACCGGCCGGAACTAGCAACGGAGCCGAGACTGCAAAGCCGCCAGACGACGGGTCACGCCCGCGTCTTCGGCGCTTTCGCATCTGAATCGCCCGAGGACGACACGGAACACACCTCGATATCGTGGTAAAACGGCACCGTCCGACAACCAGCCCCTAACGCATCAAGCGGATGAGGCTGCAGACGACTGCCGTGGATTCCCCTGGAGCAGACCCGAGGACACGCTTGACGAGGCCGAAGCCCGCCGCATATCAGACACCCGGTCGCTTTCGCGTACGCCGCTCACGAGAACCCCCACATAATAGCAGCGATAAGTACCCAGACCTCCTTGGGCCCTAATACGAGCGTACTCGAGAAAATTTCACCGCGGGTGTGCCCCGAAACGTGTGGCATGTTGAGCGTGCCACAAGTCTACGTCGCTCTCAAACCCGCCGAGGTCGTAGAATTTGCGACCCTACTCACGAAATTCCCACCGAGGATACGGCCGCAAACGTACCGCACCTTGGGTAGGCCACGAGTTTGTGCAACACTACGCTGACGGCACAGCACCGAGGTCGTGCGCGCACGCACGGGAAAATTCCGCCGCGGTTTCTGCCGAAAACGTGAGGCACCACGACTCTCCGCAAGTTCGCGTCGACTGCGAAAGACCGAAGTCGTGAACGACGTGTCCGCTACTCGCCGCCGACACGCTGGACACCAAACGTACAACGACTCGACGGCGTCGTAGAGGCCCACGACGCGGTTTTCCTTAACGACGTCTCGGCGTGGCACCGACAGGTTAGAACGGCCGACCAACGTTCCCTGTCCGCCGTTCGGCTCAGTCGAAGGGCTCGGCGACTTCGGCAACGCTGCGAAGCCGCACGGTGACGCACGCCATGTCCCCATTTTTTTTTTTCTTTCTGCGTCTGCCGGGGTGCCCCTATAATAGCAGCGATAAGCACCCAGACCGCCGTGGGTCGCTCGCCCCGGCTGACGTGGTTTTTCGTACTCCTGCGGCGGTCGCCGTCAAGCACGTCCAAATACGCTACTTTCGTGGGCGCATTCACGCTCTTTCGCTTCGCCGGAGTGCCAGCACTCACTCTGCCAAAAACGGCGAACATCCGAGCGGCGGTTCCCACTTTTGCGTCGGCGTCGCAAACCCCGCCCCGGCAGACGAGGTTTGCCGTACTCGTGCGACGGTGGCCGGCGGGCACGTCGAAAGACGCCGATATCGTGCGCGAATTGGCGCACCTTGGCTTCACCGGAGTGCCGCCACTGACTCCTCCAAAAACGGCGAAGATCCGAGCGGCGCTTCCCACTTTCGCATCGGCGTCCCGAACTCCGCCCCGGCTGACGCGGTTTACCGTACTCGTGCGACGGTCGCCGGCGAGCACGTGGAAAGACGCCGATATCGTGCCCGAATCGGCTCCGTTCGGCTTCGCCGGAGTGCCAGCACTGGCTCGGCGAAAGACGACGAACATCCGAGCGACGGTTCTCACTATTGCGTACGCGTCGCAAACCCCGCCCCGGCAGACGCACTTTGCCGTACTCGTGCGACGGTCGCCGGCGAGCACGTAGAAAGACGCCGATATCGTGCCGGAATCGGCCCCGTTTGGCTTCGCCGGAGTGCCAGCACTCACTCGGCCACAAACGGCGAACATCCGAGCGGCGGTTCCCACTTAGCCGTCGGCGTCCCGAACTCCGCCCCGGCAGACGCGGTTGCCGAGCTCGTGCGACTAGCGACCGCGAAGCCGTCTCGCGACGCCGCTTTCGTGCGCGGCTCCCACTGCGACCTGGGTCACCCGAGGTCGACGAGCAAAAAAGAATGTCGAAAAAAATTTTTTTTTTTTTTGCGTCTGCCGGGGTGCCCCTATAATAGCAGCGATAAGCACCCAGACCGCCATGGGTCGCTCGCCCCGGCTGACGTGGTTTTTCGTTTTCCTGCGGTGGTCGTCGTCAAGCACGTCCAAACACGCCACTTTCGTGGGCGCATTCGCGCTCTTTCGCTTCGCCGGAGTGCCAGCACTCACTCTGCCAAAAACGGCGAACATCCGAGCGGCGGTTCCCACTTTTGCGTCGGCGTCGCAAACCCCGCCCCGGCAGACGAGGTTTGCCGTACTCGTGCGACGGTGGCCGGCGGGCACGTCGAAAGACGCCGATATCGTGCGCGAATTGGCGCACCTTGGCTTCACCGGAGTGCCGCCACTGACTCCTCCAAAAACGGCGAAGATCCGAGCGGCGCTTCCCACTTTCGCATCGGCGTCCCGAACTCCGCCCCGGCTGACGCGGTTTACCGTACTCGTGCGACGGTCGCCGGCGAGCACGTGGAAAGACGCCGATATCGTGCCCGAATCGGCTCCGTTCGGCTTCGCCGGATTGCCAGCACTGGCTCGGCGAAAGACGACGAACATCCGAGCGACGGTTCTCACTATTGCGTACGCGTCGCAAACCCCGCCCCGGCAGACGCACTTTGCCGTACTCGTGCGACGGTCGCCGGCGAGCACGTAGAAAGACGCCGATATCGTGCCGGAATCGGCCCCGTTTGGCTTCGCCGGAGTGCCAGCACTCACTCGGCCACAAACGGCGAACATCCGAGCGGCGGTTCCCACTTAGCCGTCGGCGTCCCGAACTCCGCCCCGGCAGACGCGGTTGCCGAGCTCGTGCGACTAGCGACCGCGAAGCCGTCTCGCGACGCCGCTTTCGTGCGCGGCTCCCACTGCGACCTGGGTCACCCGAGGTCGACGAGCAAAAAAGAATGTCGAAAAAAATTTTTTTTTTTTTTTTGCGTCTGCCGGGGTGCCCCTATAATAGCAGCGATAAGCACCCAGACCGCCATGGGTCGCTCGCCCCGGCTGACGTGGTTTTTCGTTTTCCTGCGGTGGTCGTCGTCAAGCACGTCCAAACACGCCACTTTCGTGGGCGCATTCGCGCTCTTTCGCTTCGCCGGAGTGCCAGCACTCACTCTGCCAAAAACGGCGAACATCCTAGTGGCGGTTCCCACTTTTGCGTCGGCGTCGCCAACCCCGCCCCGGCATACGCGGTTTGCCGTACTCGTGCGGCGGTGGCCGGCGGGCACGTCGAAAGACACCGATATCGTGCGCGAGTCGATGCTTCTTGGTCTCGCAGGAGGGCCGCCACTCACTCCTGCAAAAACGGCGAAGATCCGAGCGGCGCTTCCCACTTTTTCGTCGGCGTCGCAAACCTCGCCCCGGCAGACGCGCTTTGCCGTACTCGTGCGACGGTCGCCGGCGAGCACGTCGAAATACGCCGATATCGTGCCCGAATCGGCCCCGTTTCGCTTCGCCGGAGTGCCAGCACTCGCTCGGCCAAAGACGACGAACATCCGAGCGACGGTTCCCACTATTGCGTACGCGTCGCGAACCCCGCCCCGGCAGACGCGGTTTGCCGTACTCGTGCGGCGGTGGCCGGCGGGCACGTCGAAAGACGCCGATATCGTGCACGAATTGGCGCTCCTTGGCTTCACCGGAGTGCCAGCACTCACTCGGCCAAAAACGGCGAACATCCGAGCAGCGGTACCCACTTAGCCGTCGGCATCCCGAACTCCGCGCCGGCTGACGCGGTTGCCGAGCTCGTGCGACTAGCGACCGCGAACGCGTCTCGCGACGCCGCTTTCGTGCGCGGCTCCCATTGCGACCTGGGTTACCCGAGCTCGACCAGCAAAAAAGAAGGTCGAAAATTTTTTTTTTTTTTCTGCGTCTGCCGGGGTGCCCCTATAATAGCAGCGATAAGCACCCAGACCGCCGTGTGTCGCTCGCCCCGGCTGACGTGGTTTTTCGTACTCCTGCAGCGGTCGCCGTCACGCACGTCCAAATACGCCACTTTCGTGGGCGCATTCGCGCTCTTTCGCGTCGCCGGAGTGCCAGCACTCACTCTGCCAAAAACGGCCAACATCCGAGCGGCGGTTCCCACTTTTGCGTCGGCGTCGTAAACCCCGCCCCGGCAGACGCGGTTTGCCCTACTCGTGCGACGGTCGCCGGCGAGCGCGTCGAAAGACGCCGATATCGTGCGCTAATTGGCGCTCCCTGGCTTCTCCGGAGTGCCGCCACTCACTCCTCCAAAAACGGCGAAGATCCGAGCGGCGTTCTCCACTTTCGCATCGGCGTCCCGAACTCCGCCCGGGCTGACGCGGTTTACCGTACTCGTGCGACGGTCGCCGGCGGGCACGTCGAAAGACGCCGATATCGTGCCGTAATCGGCCCCGTTTGGCTTCGCCCGTGTGCCAGCACTCACTCGGCCAAAAACGGCGAACATCCGAGCAGCGTTTCCCACTTTCGCATCGGCGTCCCGAAGCCCGCCCCGGCAGACGCGGTTTGCCCTACTCGAGCGACGGTCGCCGGCGATCACGTCGAAAGGCGCCGAATTCGTGCACGAATCGATGCTTCTTGGTCTCGCAGGAGGGCCGCCACTCACTCCTGCAAAAACGGCGAAGATCCGAGTTGCGCTTCCCACTTTTTCGTCGGCGTCCCGAACTACGCCCCGGCTGACGCGGTTTACCGTACTCGTGCGACGGTCGCCGGCGGGCACTTCAAAATACGCCGATTTCGTGGGCGCATTCACGCTGTTTCGCTTCCCCGGAGTGCCAACACTCACTCTGCCGAAAGCGGCGATCATCCGAGCGGCGGTTCCCACTTTTGCGTCGGCTTCGCAAACGGCGCCCCGGCAGACGCGCTCGTGCGACGTACTCGTGCGACGGTCGCCGGCGAGCACGTCGAAAGACGCCGATATCGTGCTCGAATCGACCCCGTTTCGCTTCGCCGGAGTGCTGCCAGTCACGGCGCAGAAAACGGCGAACAAGTGTTTTTTTTTTTTTTTTTCCTAGAATTTGTGTTATAGAAGGCACATTTGATATCGGACGATAATTTTCAACTTTATCACGCGCACCGATTTTCGTGTAGAGGTTTGCAAGTTTATGGGAATTTCTCCACTTGGAATAATGCGATTTAGTAGTACTACGAGAACTTCATGGATGTACTCAAGGGTACGGGGCAAGTCAGTTACGTCAACACCTGCAGATTTTTTACACTTCAAACTGAAAATTGTTGGTTGTGAGTCCTCGTGTGATATTAAAGGCCGATTCGCTAACACATAGAACAAAGAAAGAAAGGAAGAAAAAACGCCCGCGCTCGCTCAAGAAACCTGGGTTCGCAACAAGTGGCAACAACAAGCAACCGAGCGAGTGCGCCAAAACCCGTGGCGGCCGAACAAACGCGAAGTCCCAACCGCGTCAGCCGGGGCGGCACGGGACAGGAAAAATCACTTCAGCCGGGGCGGCGGGGCACCGAATAAACCTCGTCACCTCGTCGCAGGATAAAAGAGGAAACAAAAAGTCTAAACAGCGTCTGCTGGAGCGAATGCGTAATAAAACAACAACAACAACAAAAAAAAAAAACACCCGCGCTCAAGAAGTCTGCAATCACCACAAAAGGCGACTGTGACCGAGCAGCGTCAGCCGGGGCCGTGCGGAAACGGAAAAACCGCGACTACCGGGGCGTCGAGGCACCGAAAAATCCACTTCAGCCGCGGCGAAAAAAAAAAACAAAAAGAAAGACGGAGGGGGGGGGGGGGAACCACGTCTGCCGGGGCGAAGGAAAAAAAAAAAACGCGTCTGCCGGGGCGAGCCCGGGTGCGGCACCACCGGGAAAACTGTGGCAAACAGACATGGCGATCGAGTGAGTGGGCCGCCAGCCAGGCTCAGCCAAAAAGTGCAAAGTCCGAACTGCGTCAGCCGGGGCGGCAAAAACCACGTCAGCCGGGGCGGCGCAAAAAACCGCGTCTGCCGGGGCGGCACGAAACCGCGTCAGCCGGGGCGGCGCGAAAACTGCGTCAGCCGGGGCGAAAGAAAAAAAAAAAAAAAACGCTTCTGCCGGGGCGAGCCCGGGTGCGGCACCACCGGGAAAACTGTGGCAAACAGACATGGCGATCGAGTGAGTGGGCCGCCAGCCAGGCACAGCCGAAAAGTGCAAAGTCCGAACCGTGTCAGCCGGGGCGGCAAAAAACCGCGTCAGCCGGGGCGGCGCAAAAAACCGCGTCTGCCGGGGCGGCACGAAACCGCGTCTGCCGGGGCGGCGCGAAAACTGCGTCAGCCGGGGCGAGCCCGGGTGCGGCACCACCGGGAAAACTGTGGCAAACAGACATGGCGATCGAGTGAGTGGGCCGCCAGCCAGGCTCAGCCAAAAAGTGCCAAGTCCGAACTGCGTCAGCCGGGGCGGCAAAAAACCGCGTCAGCCGGGGCGGCGCAAAAAACCGCGTCTGCCGGGGCGGCGCGAAAACCGCGTCTGCCGGGGCGGCGCGAAAACTGCGTCAGCCGGGGCGAAAGAAAAAAAAAAACGCGTCTGCCGGGGCGAGCCCGGGTGCGGCACCACCGGGAAAACTGTGGCAAACAGACATGGCGATCGAGTGAGTGGGCCGCCAGCAAGGCTCAGCCAAAAAGTGCTAAGTCCGAACTGCGTCAGCTGGGGCGGCAAAAAACCGCGTCTGCCGGGGCGGCACGAAACCGCGTCAGCCGGGGCGGCGCGAAAACCGCGTCTGCCGGGGCGGCACGAAACCGCGTCAGCCGGGGCGGCGCGAAAACTGCGTCAGCCGGGGCGAGCCCGGGTGCGGCACCACCGGGAAAACTGTGGCAAACAGACATGGCGATCGAGTGAGTGGGCCGCCAGCCAGGCACAGCCGAAAAGTGCTAAGTCCGAACTGCGTCAGCCGGGGCGGCAAAAACCGCGTCAGCCGGGGCGGCGCGAAAACCGCGTCTGCCGGGGCGGCACGAAACCGCGTCAGCCGGGGCGGCGCGAAAACTGCGTCAGCCGGGGCGAGCCCGGGTGCGGCACCACCGGGAAAACTGTGGCTAACAGACATGGCGATCGAGTGAGTGGGCCACCAGCCAGGCTCAGCCAAAAAGTGCTAAGTCCGAACTGCGTCAGCCGGGGCGGCAAAAACCGCGTCAGCCGGGGCGGCGCAAAAAACCGCGTCTGCCGGGGCGGCACGAAACCGCGTCAGCCGGGGCGGCGCGAAAACTGCGTCAGCCGGGGCGAAAGAAAAAAAAAAAACGCGTCTGCCGGGGCGAGCCCGGGTGCGGCACCACCGGGAAAACTGTGGCAAACAGACATGGCGATCGAGTGAGTGGGCCGCCAGCCAGGCACAGCCGAAAAGTGCCAAGTCCGAACTGCGTCAGCCGGGGCGGCAAAAAACCGCGTCAGCCGGGGCGGCGCAAAAAACCGCGTCTGCCGGGGCGGCACGAAACCGCGTCAGCCGGGGCGGCGCGAAAACTGCGTCAGCCGGGGCGAGCCCGGGTGCGGCACCACCGGGAAAACTGTGGCAAACAGACATGGCGATCGAGTGAGTGGGCCGCCAGCCAGGCTCAGCCAAAAAGTGCCAAGTCCGAACTGCGTCAGCCGGGGCGGCGCAAAAAACCGCGTCTGCCGGGGCGGCGCGAAAACCGCGTCTGCCGGGGCGGCGCGAAAACTGCGTCAGCCGGGGCGAAAGAAAAAAAAAACGCGTCTGCCGGGGCGGCAAAAAACCGCGTCTGCCGGGGCGGCACGAAACCGCGTCAGCCGGGGCGGCGCGAAAACCGCGTCTGCCGGGGCGGCACGAAACCGCGTCAGCCGGGGCGAGCCCGGGTGCGGCACCACCGGGAAAACTGTGGCAAACAGACATGGCGATCGAGTGAGTGGGCCGCCAGCCAGGCACAGCCGAAAAGTGCTAAGTCCGAACTGCGTCAGCCGGGGCGGCAAAAACCGCGTCAGCCGGGGCGGCGCAAAAACCGCGTCTGCCGGGGCGAATGCAAAAAAAACAAAGAAAAAAGCCCGCGCTTAATCAAAAGAAAACAAAGAAAAAAGCTTGCGCTTAATCAAAAGAAAACAAACAAAAAAAGTTCGCGCTTAAGCCTGGCGGTGGAACCACCGGGGCAAACAGACCTGGCGATCGAGTGAGTGGGCCGCCAGCCGGGGTGAGCCAAAAAGTGCAAAGTCGGAACCGCGTCAGCCGGGGCGGCGCGAAAACCGCGTCAGCCGGGGCGGCGCAAAAACTGCGTCAGCCGGGGCGGCACGGAAAAACGAAAACCGCGTCAGCCGGGGCGGCACGGAAAAACGAAAACCACGTCAGCCGGGGCGACATCAAAATGAGGAAAAAAAAAAAAAACTGCCTTAGGACACCTGCGTACACTTTCATGCGTTTGGGCATATCTCTCTGTAA
>NW_027465028.1:17500-22500 GCF_043290135.1 Rhipicephalus microplus
TACTGCTTTCCGATTATCATATATTCCGATTTTTCCTTATTCAGGGTTATTCCTTTTTGATGTGCCCACTGATTTATTAGTGTTAGTGCCTTCGTAGCTTTTTCCTCCACCTCTTTTCTTGAGCGGAACTTTATGTGTAACACCACGTCGTCCGCAAAGGCTTGGATGTGTACTCCTTCTTGAAGCTGAGTTTCTAATAGGTCGCCTATTGTTATATTCCAACAGAGTGGGCTTAAAGGTGACCCCTGTGGGGAACCTGAAGTTAGTGTTTTCTTAATTTTTACTCCATCTGTTTCATAGATTATTTTCCTGTTCCGTAGAATATTGTCCGCCAGTTTTATTAGGTTGTTGGGACACTTATATTCTTCTAATTTCTGAATAACTACTTCGGGTTTTATAGAATTGAATGCGTTTTTAATATCTAGTGCTATTAGCATGCTGTTTAGCTTATCAATTTTCGCTTGGTTTATTCGTTTGATTATTTCTTCCAATGCCGTGGTTGTTGATGTCCCATGGGTAAATCCAAATTGTTTTTTGTTAAAATGGTGATTTTTAAACAAGAAATAATAGATTCTATCTTTTATGAGCTTTTCTAATATTTTTCCCAAAATCGAGTTAATAGCTATTGGGCGATATTTGTTTTCCTCGGATTTGTCCTCTCCGTTCCCTTTTGGAATCAATATAATTTTAGATTCTTTCCATCTTTGAGGAAAATGTCCGTGCTT
The DNA here is from genome assembly GCF_043290135.1 of Rhipicephalus microplus. Taxonomy (NCBI): domain Eukaryota; kingdom Metazoa; phylum Arthropoda; class Arachnida; order Ixodida; family Ixodidae; genus Rhipicephalus; species Rhipicephalus microplus. The sequence continues at coordinate 18,226 of NW_027465028.1, forward strand.
TAAGCATGCATTAAAAAGATTGACAAAGAAAGTCTTATGCCTTTCATACATCACTTGTATGAGGTTAGTTTTTAGGTTGTCTGGTCCGGGGGTTACATCTTTCCTCAGATTTTTTACTATCTGCGTTACTTCAATCTCTGTAAATGGGAGGTCATCACTGGGTAAATTTCTTTCTCTCATTTCTGCTCCCGATGTCCAATTTCCTCCCTGTTTGTTATTGTTTATTGTGTCGTTGCTTGATTGTATTTGACTGTGTCCTGGCTCGTCATTTTCCATGCAGTTAGGGTATAAATTTCCTAGAATGTGTTCTATTGTTTCCTGAAGAGTCTTTGTGACTTCTCCATTTTCTTTTGTGATGCTTCTAAACATAACCTTGGTTTTCATCTTATTTCGTGCAATTTTATACGGTAGGATGAATGGATTTTTCGTAGCCTTAGTACATAGAGTTTTCCAACTGTTGTTTTTAGCCTGTTCTATCATGTTGTTATACGTGTCATGTTCTTTATAGTATTCCTTTTTGTATTGTTCTCTGATATCCCCTTTCGCCTTTTGATACCTCCTTCGTAGTGCTCTGACTCTCTTCCTTTCAATTTCTAGGTCTCTTGACCACCAAGTATTCGGTTTTTGTTTAGAAGGTTTTTTCTTTTTACTGAATTCCTTCTTAAGTTTCTCGATTTTCTCGTGTAGCGTATTCACTATTTCTTCAATACTTTCCTTCGTGTTTATTTTCCCCTGGACTTCCTCAAACCAGGGATCAATTTGCAACTTTTCCATGACTTTTGTTTGCCCTTTTAACGTTAGGCCATATTCCTCTGGAAGTTCTTCATTTTTAATAACAACTTTAATGTATCTGTGATCGCTGTGATTATAGGTTTTAAGTACTTCCCAGCTTTTAATATCCTGGTTTAGGTTTGCGTCACATATGGTGAGGTCAATCCAACCCCTCGCCCTACTTGTTTTAAATGTCGGAGGTGATTCTTTGGCATTTAATAATGTCAAGTTGTGTAATACTGTGAATTCTAATACTTTTTCACCTTTCTCATCCGTCTCCGTGCTTCCCCAAATTTGATGTTTTGAGTTGAAGTCACCCATTATTATCGTGTTAATGTCTATAAATTTCTGTAAAATGTTTCCTATTGCTGACATTGCCAGCTCGACGTTTTCATTCGGAGGACAGTAGCAGTTGATAATTACCAATTCTCTTTCACCTTTATTTATCTTGACTGCTATTAGTTTTTGTTCTATAATAATTGGGAAAGCGGTTATATTTTCTTTGTGTATTATGATGGCTGTCTTCGGGTCTTTGTTGTTGGCTATAACTTTATGCTTTAGCGGAAACCCTATGATTTTGTTGTTGAGCGAATATGGTTCTTGGAGTACAGATATGTCGAATTCTTCTTCTTGTTGAAAATTGTTTAGTGACTGATTTGCCTTAAATGCCCTGCCTAAATTTACCTGTATTATTTGTATTTCAGTGCTATTCGCCATTGTGCCTGTGTGTTGGGTACTCTTAGTTTAGTCTAGCTAGAATTTTGCCTTTCTCGGCCTGTACCTTTGTTATGTATACCGGGCATTCCCTGGACATCATAGAATGATCTGTCTCCGTGCGACCCTCAGTCTCGCAGATGTTGCAGTGCGATTCTGCTTCACATTCTCTTTGGTAGTGACCTCGTTGGCCACAGTTAATGCAGCGCTGGGGGCCATCGCAATCGGGAGCAATGTGGCCGTGCATGGCGCATCTTGTGCATCTGGGCCAAAAGATGTCGTCAAAGATCGGGCATCGTGACCAGCCGATGTTCAGTGCAGTTCGGCTTCCGATTGCTTTGTTTGCACTTCGATTTAGGGCAAGAATCACTGTCTTGCCTCTCTTGCCCGGCCATGTCTTCTTTATTGTTATGTCTTCTGGCGAGCACACCAAACGGTTTTGCCTGACGATTCGGGCTGGGAGATTGACCTCGTCAATTTCATCCTCGAGTCCAATTATTTTCTTATGGATCCTGTTCTCCTTTGGGAGCTTGGCTTCAACATTTCTCAGTTCTCTGTCCTTCTGAATGAACTGGAGAATCTTAGCTGAGTCTTCTTTTGACTTCGTCATCACGACAATTCCCTCTCTCCCTGGCCGAATTGTTGCTTCTTGGATTCCCAGGTCGAGGGGATCCACCCGCTGCCTCAGAAGCGATGCGACCTCTTTTTTCTCCATTGTTCCGGAAGATACCACCAGAGCATAGGTTGGTCGGCTCTCGGTTGCGGGAGTGTTGCTGTGTGTTGGCTCTTCCCTTTGTTCGAGTGGTTCTTCTTGTCTTCTTTTCTCCAATTCTTCGATCCTGCCTTTTTGGAACGCAATCTGTTGGGCCTGTTCCATTAACAGGTTTTTCAATTTAGCTTGTTCGGAGATTATCGCTTCAATCTGCTGGGCTACCGCCTCGTCGCCGCCCGTCAATGTAGAGATTTTAATGAGAGCCCTCATAGTGTTTTTGTCTGCTTTGGAAAGTCTAGACAAAACTGTACCTTTTTCTCCGCGGCTGGTTGGGAGTGACGATTGTGAATTTCTGTCTTCGTCCCAGTTGTCTAGCGCTCCTTCGTTAGCAGCCGTTTGTGTTTGAGGGTGGACCTCTCCTCCTTCAGCTTCTTCGGTTTCGGTTCCTCGGCTGCCTCCCTCTACCTGGTCATTCTCGGTTGGGCTCCACCAATCTGTTTCAAGAGAAGCTTTGGCGGGCATCGCTCCTTGTGGTTCTTCTTTCTTTGCCTTCTCTTCTTTGTTGGTCACTTGTTTTTGTTCCACCCTCTTGGTCTTCTTCTTCTGTATCTTGTCTGTCTTCGCCCCTTGCGTGGGGTCTGTAATTGCAGAGTCGTCATTGCTTCCTGTGTTTTTTAGGACCTTTGACGTAGGCCCCACTGCTGGGTTTGCCGTTTGTAGAGGTCCTCTTCCCTCCAGTCCTTGTTTCTGGGTTTCCGTTCTCATCCCCTTGGGTTTCAACATCTTCTCCTAATCTCCACGCTGTGTTCCAAGAGAAGGGTTTGTGCCTTCGAAGCCGTTGTTTGCCGTCTGGAAGAAAGTTACTCCTTTTTAACTTGTTCTGGTATCGCCAGAGATGTTCCTCAACCTTGGTAGTAGAGGTTGCCGGTTTTAGGTGTTCTTGGCAGCGTAGAGGCGCCGCACTTTTCCTGTCTCTGTTGGCGTTTTCCGCTAAACAGATAGATACCAGTTTTGTCTCTCTACGGGGATTCGTTCCGGAGTTATTCTACCTTTGGCGTGAAGTGTTCAATCAAAGATGGCCGCCTCTCATTTTGACGGGAATCCGAACTCAGAACAGTCGGAAAATGTCAATTTCCTGTCGTTTCGCCCCAGAACTACTAGCAAAAGCGTGTATCCAGTCTTCAAGCACTTCCAGAACTGCCGGCTCCAGAAAAGAACCGAAACCAGCCTCGGATTTGCTGTTTTTGTCTAACTGTAGAAAATGGTCAGGAAAGTTGAAATTCCTTGTTCTTTTGTGGCCCTCTTGAACTGAGAAGAATAATTCTGCTGTTCTGTGGCACCAGGACTTGGTTCCGAGCGTTTTCAGCAAGAATTTCCTAGTTCCGCCAAATTTGGTTTAATCCAGTTGCTCAACCTGGCCACAATGTGCAGGTTTTCAACCCTGGTAATAGGGGGGTTCCGGATTTTGGTGTTAGAGTTAACGTAGGAACACCGCGTTTTTTCCTATCACTATTAGCACTTTTTTCTGATCAAAATGATACCAGTTTTGTCTTCCTGCGACCTTTCGTTCCAAAGTTATTCCACTTTTGGCGAAAATGTGACCTCAATCCAATATGGCCGCGCCCATGTTTTGGCGGGAAACTGGACTCACTTCGGTCGGAAAACCGGCGATTTTCAGACGTTTCGCCCTAGATCCCCGCGCAAAACTGGCTGTCCTATCTTCGGATACTCCCCAGGACTCTCCCGGCACCGGAATTCAGCCGAAATCAGCCGCGGATTTGCTGTTATCGTCGAGTTTTGGGTGTTCCTTGTGTAATGGCCGCCAAGAGGCTGTTTACATCGATGAAAACTCGGATTTTTGGCGTTCCTTGGCCGATTCTCGTGCGGTTTTCGGCACCCGGGTGGTCTCGGTCACTTTATAGTAGAGGAGTGTGCAAAGGTTTTAGCGTACTCACTCTTTTTGTTGTCGAAAACCTTGAAAAACTCGCTCCTGTGAGAATGGCTGGCCGGATCCACTCGGGCCCCCTGGTGGCAGTCAGTAGATAGGGACAGTGGGAATCTCGTTAATCCATTCATGC
>NW_027465028.1:25000-37500 GCF_043290135.1 Rhipicephalus microplus
CCGGGCGCGCAACGGCGGAGACGGGCCTGGCACCCACTCTGGGACAAGCCCCTGTCAGGGGGACTTGCACCGTCGCAAACACCCGAGAACGTCGCCTCCCATACACCACATTTCCCGACCGCCTGCAAGGACGGGGGATTCGGTGCTGGGCTCGGTCCCGTTTCGCTCGCAGCTACTCGGGGAATCCCTGTTGGTTTCTTTTCCTCCGCTTAGTGATATGCTTAAATTCAGCGGGTTGTCTCGCCTGATCTGAGGTCGACAGCGGATACATTCGCTTCCATCAACTTCCTGCACGACCGCGTGCGCTCGCCCTACCAAGTGCGCCCGCAACCCTGTACAGGGCCACTTCTTCACAAGGCTGGCAATCGGCTTCCCCGCTGCACGCGTGCGGCGCACAACCGGTGTGACGTGGAAGTGACGGGACACGTTCGTAAACCCATCGCGAACCGAGTACGACGCCCTACCAAGTGCGCCCGCAACCCTGTACAGGGTCACATCTTCACAAGGCTGGCAAGCGGCATTCCGCTGCGCGCGTGCGTCGTCCGAGCAGTTGCGTGATAAACGACCGTGTCGAAAGCCCAAACACCGCCGAGGCCAGTCGCCGCCGCCGCAAGGGCAGCCACGCAGCCTGGCGAGAGGCATCGTCTCGTGTAGCGTCGCCCCCGCCCCAACTGGAGTGGCCCAGTTTTTTGAACGGGACGGGAACTGCGAAGCACTTAGACCGACGGCGGACTACGACGAGAACGCCTTAAGCTTCGCCAACGTTTCGCCAACTCGTGCGGGAGACTTTTTCCGCTTCGCGGCAAGTCGTCGCGCCGTGCTCTCCGCATCAACCGCGTACGCAGCGAACCGCAAACGTCGGGCGCAGCCTCCTCACCTCCCTGCGCTTTGCGCGCGAACGTTCCCTGTTCGCGCGGCAAAGCCTGGAGGAGGCACGGCCCCGCAGCGTGTTCGAGCGCCCGGTCTACGGGACACCCTGCTTACTTCGAGGGCAACAAGCGCAACGCAAGGCTGCGATCTCGCGCACTTTGCGCACGGCTGGAGAAGCTTTGCTGGCCGGCTTTCGCTCCTCGTGTTTACCGTGCGTTAAAGTTGCGCGTCCGTGGCTCTCGCAGCTCTTGCGCGCCCGGTCGCAGAGAGGAGTACGCAACCTCGACCGCACTTTCCCTGCAGGCTTCCTTCCGACTCGAAGTCCTGCGGCGGTCTCAACGAGGTGCCACATCCTCAATGCAGTCGGTCGCCCCCGTTTCGGTTGGGCTCTGGCACGACGGTCGCCACCGTCTCGCCCTTGAGTGGCCGCTGTTGGCGCTCGCTGTGAGGTGTTCAGCGTGCTGTCCGTGTTGCCGACGCGGTCAAAACGAGTCGACGGCTCACGTTCCCTTGTGCGCCGAAGGCTCTCTTGATATGTGATCCGACCCTCAGACAGACGAAGCCAAGGGAAGACCCAAGGCCGCAATGTGCGTTCAAAGAATCAGTGCTCAGTGTGTCCTGCAATTCACACCAAGTCTCGCAGCTGGCTGCGTTCTTCATCGACCCGAGAACCGAGTGATCCACCGCTTAGAGTCGTGAAAAAGTGTTTGTTCAATTCCGTACAGTCAAAACCAAACGTTTCTGGCACTCGGCCAAACAGTGGCCAAGAAGGGCGCTTTTCAGCGCACGCTTGGACTCCAAAACTCTGCCGCGCCTTTTTCGGCTGCCGCAAATCGAGCAAACGGTGTGTTTCGGACGGCGTTTCGCTTCCGCTACTTGCGAGTGCTTTCGTGGTCCACCCCTCTATAAATACTCGGGAGGCGTCGAAGCCGGTTCTCCAAGCCGGACCCGTAGGTATCGTTGTGTGCTCGCTCTCATTGGCCCGCCTAACCAGAAAATGCCTGCGGTACACCCATTTGGATAAGAGTGCACGCAGATGCGGGCCTCGACGGCTACACATTTCCTCGGGCGGCCGCCTCCCGGCCTCCGTGGAGCGCGGGATGCACGGTCCCATCGACAAGCCTCTCCCGTTTTTACCGTGGCGTCGCGGTTCACCACGGCGGGCGGGTCGGTCTCCTCCGCATAAAAAGGGGGACCCCCGCTTTTTGTTCCACGAAATCGCACAAGCTTTTTTCGCATCCACGGTTTGCCACCGCACACCAAAATGCCGATCCGGCTGCCTACTTTAGCCAACAGGTGGAGCCAGGCGCGCCGTACTTGCGCGGCACTTCCCACGTCCACCGAAGTCGGTGCCAAGGACCACTTTCGGCGCCGGAGCCGCGTACGAGCCTACTCGAGGCGGAAGAACGAAGCCAGCAAGGGCCTGGCCGCAAGTGCGTTCAATTGTCGGGACGTCCAAGTCCCTCGTTCTTCCGTGCTTCCTCTTTCGGCAAGTCGTTGCGGCACCTTCCCAAAGCGCGCAGACCCGCTAATCGCGACGAGCGCGACGTGGCCGTGCCGCCTTTCCCTCGGCAGCAAGCAAAACGCCTGGCAACGTCGACGCTCCCCTAACCGCGATCTCGCACCGTGTTTCGTGTGGCGAATTCAAAAGCCGGCCGGCGCTGCTGCAACCATTACGGTCGGTACGCATACGCCGCGGAGGGCGGGACGGTCATCGGAGCGTGCGGTTCCTCCATCGAGTACTGCGCACCTCGGCCGTCGCATCGCCGTGCCATGACCGGCCGCGCGTCAACGCGAACCGGTGCCAGCGAGATCCCTCGCCTGCAAGAACCGACCGGCAGCCTCCGTCACCCGAGGACGCGGAGGCGCTTGCCGCGGACGGCGGGACGGTATGCACTGGTGCACAGCGGACCCGTCACATCGCCAGTTCCTTGACCGACCGCCGACGCTTGTGCCGTTCCTCTCGTACTTGGCAGTCGCCGCGCGATTGTCGGGTCTCGTTCTTGCACGCTCGAACGGTCGGGAGGGCACTCGGCTGGCGTTTCGGGAACGCGCAGCCTCGCCTTCTACCGACGTAACCACGACTCGCCGTTCGCGCTCCGCCGCTCCTGTTTACAGTACTAGGCGGTCCCGCAGCGGTCGGGTCGCGCATTTCGAGCGCTTCGAGCCACGGTGCAGTGGCGGGTCGAAAGCCGACCTATGAGTGCGTTGCGCCGTTTGTACCCGCGTCCGCCACCTGGCCGACCGTCCAAGGTCGCGGTGTTGGCGTCCGCTGGGCGCAACAATTTGTCACGGGGTGCCGCTCCACATTCAGGCAGCCCCGTGGGGAAAAGCCGACCCCGCGTCCAAACGGGGTCAGCGGCAGAAAGTGTCGGGCGCAGACGCAGCTGAGGCGCTCACCCTTCACAATCCGTTAATGATCCTTCCGCAGGTTCACCTACGGAAACCTTGTTACGACTTTTACTTCCTCTAAATGATCAAGTTTGGTCATCTTTCCAACAGACCGGCGCAACCGAAAGGCCGCGCCGGACATCGGTCCGAAGACCTCACTAAATCATTCAATCGGTAGTAGCGACGGGCGGTGTGTACAAAGGGCAGGGACGTAATCAACGCGAGCTTATGACTCGCGCTTACTGGGAATTCCTCGTTCAAGGGGAACAATTGCAAGCCCCTATCCCAATCACGAAAGAAGTTCCACGGGTTACCCAGTCTTTTCAGACAGGGATAAAGACACGCTGCTTCCTTCAGTGTAGCGCGCGTGCGGCCCCGGACATCTAAGGGCATCACAGACCTGTTATTGCTCTGTTTCGTGCGGCTAGGAGCCGCTTGTCCCTCTAAGAAGGTTGTAAGGTGCTGGGAACCCCGCACCTATTTAATAGGCTAGAGTCTCGTTCGTTATCGGAATTAACCAGACAAATCGCTCCACCAACTAAGAACGGCCATGCACCACCATCCACCGAATCAAGAAAGAGCTCTCAATCTGTCAATCCTCCCAGTGTCCGGGCCGGGTAAGTTTTCCCGTGTTGAGTCAAATTAAGCCGCAGGCTCCACTCCTGGTGGTGCCCTTCCGTCAATTCCTTTAAGTTTCAGCTTTGCAACCATACTTCCCCCGGAACCCAAATACTTTGGTTTCCCGGAAGCTGCCCGCCGAGTCATTTGAGTAACTCAGGCGGATCGCTGGTTGGCATCGTTTATGGTCAGAACTAGGGCGGTATCTGATCGCCTTCGAACCTCTGACTTTCGTTCTTGATCAATGAAAACATTCTTGGCAAATGCTTTCGCAGTAGTTCGTCTTGCGACGGTCCAAGAATTTCACCTCTAGCGCCGCAATACGAATGCCCCCGTCCGTCCCTCTTAATCATTACCTCGTATTCCAAAAACCAACAGAACAGAAACGAGGTCTTGTTCTATTATTCCATGCAAGTTTATTCAGGCGACTCGCCTGCGTTGAGCACTCTAATTTTTTCAAAGTAAAAGCACCGGCCATCTCGAGGCACACAATGAAGTGCACCAAGAAAGAACCGGCATGATGTTCAGTCCGAGCCGTCGCATCGGGTAGATGCACTACTCGTCTGGAACTGAGATCCAACTACGAGCTTTTTAACCGCAGCAGCTTTAGTATACGCTATTGGAGCTGGAATTACCGCGGCTGCTGGCACCAGACTTGCCCTCCAATTGATCCTCGTTAAAGGATTTAGAGTGTACTCATTTCAATTACGGGGCCTCAAAAGAGTCCCGTATTGTTATTTTTCGTCACTACCTCCCCGTGCCGGGAGTGGGTAATTTGCGCGCCTGCTGCCTTCCTTGGATGTGGTAGCCGTTTCTCAGGCTCCCTCTCCGGAATCGAACCCTGATTCTCCGTTACCCGTAACAACCATGGTAAGCAAGTAACCTACCATCGAAAGTTGATAAGGCAGACACTTGAAAGAAACGTCGCCGGCTCGTGGCCATGCGATCAGCACAAAGTTATCCAGAGTCACCACACAATACGGGCCGAAACCCGATCGATCTTGGTCTAATAAAAGCACCCGTTACCCAAAGGGCTCCAGGCTCACTGCATGTATTAGCTCTAGAATTGCCACAGTTATCCAAGTAGGAAGAAACGATCTAAGGAACCATAACTGATTTAATGAGCCATTCGCGGTTTCGCCTTATTTCGGCATGTACTTAGACATGCATGGCTTAATCTTTGAGACAAGCATATGATTACTGGCAGGATCAACCAGGTAATCGTTCGACTGCGCGTCCGTCCTCGCCCTCGGCGGGCCGGACGCAGTCTGTGTGCGGCGGAGGCCACCTTCAGGCGCCCCAACACGCTTATTTTGCACTCCGAGATGACGGCGTTCGAGCTCGCTACGGCACAACCTTCCCGAAAGACGAGTGGGAGCCGTGCGGCAAGAAGCACGTTCATGCTCGCTCTTTTTCGTTGCATCGACTCGGTCGCGCCGTGCGGGTTGCCCAAGCCCGCTGCACTGTCGGTGGACCGGCCGGAACTAGCAACGGAGCCGAGACTGCAAAGCCGCCAGACGACGGGTCACGCCCGCGTCTTCGGCGCTTTCGCATCTGAATCGCCCGAGGACGACACGGAACACACCTCGATATCGTGGTAAAACGGCACCGTCCGACAACCAGCCCCTAACGCATCAAGCGGATGAGGCTGCAGACGACTGCCGTGGATTCCCCTGGAGCAGACCCGAGGACACGCTTGACGAGGCCGAAGCCCGCCGCATATCAGACACCCGGTCGCTTTCGCGTACGCCGCTCACGAGAACCCCCACATAATAGCAGCGATAAGTACCCAGACCTCCTTGGGCCCTAATACGAGCGTACTCGAGAAAATTTCACCGCGGGTGTGCCCCGAAACGTGTGGCATGTTGAGCGTGCCACAAGTCTACGTCGCTCTCAAACCCGCCGAGGTCGTAGAATTTGCGACCCTACTCACGAAATTCCCACCGAGGATACGGCCGCAAACGTACCGCACCTTGGGTAGGCCACGAGTTTGTGCAACACTACGCTGACGGCACAGCACCGAGGTCGTGCGCGCACGCACGGGAAAATTCCGCCGCGGTTTCTGCCGAAAACGTGAGGCACCACGACTCTCCGCAAGTTCGCGTCGACTGCGAAAGACCGAAGTCGTGAACGACGTGTCCGCTACTCGCCGCCGACACGCTGGACACCAAACGTACAACGACTCGACGGCGTCGTAGAGGCCCACGACGCGGTTTTCCTTAACGACGTCTCGGCGTGGCACCGACAGGTTAGAACGGCCGACCAACGTTCCCTGTCCGCCGTTCGGCTCAGTCGAAGGGCTCGGCGACTTCGGCAACGCTGCGAAGCCGCACGGTGACGCACGCCATGTCCCCATTTTTTTTTTTCTTTCTGCGTCTGCCGGGGTGCCCCTATAATAGCAGCGATAAGCACCCAGACCGCCGTGGGTCGCTCGCCCCGGCTGACGTGGTTTTTCGTACTCCTGCGGCGGTCGCCGTCAAGCACGTCCAAATACGCTACTTTCGTGGGCGCATTCACGCTCTTTCGCTTCGCCGGAGTGCCAGCACTCACTCTGCCAAAAACGGCGAACATCCGAGCGGCGGTTCCCACTTTTGCGTCGGCGTCGCAAACCCCGCCCCGGCAGACGAGGTTTGCCGTACTCGTGCGACGGTGGCCGGCGGGCACGTCGAAAGACGCCGATATCGTGCGCGAATTGGCGCACCTTGGCTTCACCGGAGTGCCGCCACTGACTCCTCCAAAAACGGCGAAGATCCGAGCGGCGCTTCCCACTTTCGCATCGGCGTCCCGAACTCCGCCCCGGCTGACGCGGTTTACCGTACTCGTGCGACGGTCGCCGGCGAGCACGTGGAAAGACGCCGATATCGTGCCCGAATCGGCTCCGTTCGGCTTCGCCGGAGTGCCAGCACTGGCTCGGCGAAAGACGACGAACATCCGAGCGACGGTTCTCACTATTGCGTACGCGTCGCAAACCCCGCCCCGGCAGACGCACTTTGCCGTACTCGTGCGACGGTCGCCGGCGAGCACGTAGAAAGACGCCGATATCGTGCCGGAATCGGCCCCGTTTGGCTTCGCCGGAGTGCCAGCACTCACTCGGCCACAAACGGCGAACATCCGAGCGGCGGTTCCCACTTAGCCGTCGGCGTCCCGAACTCCGCCCCGGCAGACGCGGTTGCCGAGCTCGTGCGACTAGCGACCGCGAAGCCGTCTCGCGACGCCGCTTTCGTGCGCGGCTCCCACTGCGACCTGGGTCACCCGAGGTCGACGAGCAAAAAAGAATGTCGAAAAAAATTTTTTTTTTTTTTGCGTCTGCCGGGGTGCCCCTATAATAGCAGCGATAAGCACCCAGACCGCCATGGGTCGCTCGCCCCGGCTGACGTGGTTTTTCGTTTTCCTGCGGTGGTCGTCGTCAAGCACGTCCAAACACGCCACTTTCGTGGGCGCATTCGCGCTCTTTCGCTTCGCCGGAGTGCCAGCACTCACTCTGCCAAAAACGGCGAACATCCGAGCGGCGGTTCCCACTTTTGCGTCGGCGTCGCAAACCCCGCCCCGGCAGACGAGGTTTGCCGTACTCGTGCGACGGTGGCCGGCGGGCACGTCGAAAGACGCCGATATCGTGCGCGAATTGGCGCACCTTGGCTTCACCGGAGTGCCGCCACTGACTCCTCCAAAAACGGCGAAGATCCGAGCGGCGCTTCCCACTTTCGCATCGGCGTCCCGAACTCCGCCCCGGCTGACGCGGTTTACCGTACTCGTGCGACGGTCGCCGGCGAGCACGTGGAAAGACGCCGATATCGTGCCCGAATCGGCTCCGTTCGGCTTCGCCGGATTGCCAGCACTGGCTCGGCGAAAGACGACGAACATCCGAGCGACGGTTCTCACTATTGCGTACGCGTCGCAAACCCCGCCCCGGCAGACGCACTTTGCCGTACTCGTGCGACGGTCGCCGGCGAGCACGTAGAAAGACGCCGATATCGTGCCGGAATCGGCCCCGTTTGGCTTCGCCGGAGTGCCAGCACTCACTCGGCCACAAACGGCGAACATCCGAGCGGCGGTTCCCACTTAGCCGTCGGCGTCCCGAACTCCGCCCCGGCAGACGCGGTTGCCGAGCTCGTGCGACTAGCGACCGCGAAGCCGTCTCGCGACGCCGCTTTCGTGCGCGGCTCCCACTGCGACCTGGGTCACCCGAGGTCGACGAGCAAAAAAGAATGTCGAAAAAAATTTTTTTTTTTTTTTTGCGTCTGCCGGGGTGCCCCTATAATAGCAGCGATAAGCACCCAGACCGCCATGGGTCGCTCGCCCCGGCTGACGTGGTTTTTCGTTTTCCTGCGGTGGTCGTCGTCAAGCACGTCCAAACACGCCACTTTCGTGGGCGCATTCGCGCTCTTTCGCTTCGCCGGAGTGCCAGCACTCACTCTGCCAAAAACGGCGAACATCCTAGTGGCGGTTCCCACTTTTGCGTCGGCGTCGCCAACCCCGCCCCGGCATACGCGGTTTGCCGTACTCGTGCGGCGGTGGCCGGCGGGCACGTCGAAAGACACCGATATCGTGCGCGAGTCGATGCTTCTTGGTCTCGCAGGAGGGCCGCCACTCACTCCTGCAAAAACGGCGAAGATCCGAGCGGCGCTTCCCACTTTTTCGTCGGCGTCGCAAACCTCGCCCCGGCAGACGCGCTTTGCCGTACTCGTGCGACGGTCGCCGGCGAGCACGTCGAAATACGCCGATATCGTGCCCGAATCGGCCCCGTTTCGCTTCGCCGGAGTGCCAGCACTCGCTCGGCCAAAGACGACGAACATCCGAGCGACGGTTCCCACTATTGCGTACGCGTCGCGAACCCCGCCCCGGCAGACGCGGTTTGCCGTACTCGTGCGGCGGTGGCCGGCGGGCACGTCGAAAGACGCCGATATCGTGCACGAATTGGCGCTCCTTGGCTTCACCGGAGTGCCAGCACTCACTCGGCCAAAAACGGCGAACATCCGAGCAGCGGTACCCACTTAGCCGTCGGCATCCCGAACTCCGCGCCGGCTGACGCGGTTGCCGAGCTCGTGCGACTAGCGACCGCGAACGCGTCTCGCGACGCCGCTTTCGTGCGCGGCTCCCATTGCGACCTGGGTTACCCGAGCTCGACCAGCAAAAAAGAAGGTCGAAAATTTTTTTTTTTTTTTCTGCGTCTGCCGGGGTGCCCCTATAATAGCAGCGATAAGCACCCAGACCGCCGTGTGTCGCTCGCCCCGGCTGACGTGGTTTTTCGTACTCCTGCAGCGGTCGCCGTCACGCACGTCCAAATACGCCACTTTCGTGGGCGCATTCGCGCTCTTTCGCGTCGCCGGAGTGCCAGCACTCACTCTGCCAAAAACGGCCAACATCCGAGCGGCGGTTCCCACTTTTGCGTCGGCGTCGTAAACCCCGCCCCGGCAGACGCGGTTTGCCCTACTCGTGCGACGGTCGCCGGCGAGCGCGTCGAAAGACGCCGATATCGTGCGCTAATTGGCGCTCCCTGGCTTCTCCGGAGTGCCGCCACTCACTCCTCCAAAAACGGCGAAGATCCGAGCGGCGTTCTCCACTTTCGCATCGGCGTCCCGAACTCCGCCCGGGCTGACGCGGTTTACCGTACTCGTGCGACGGTCGCCGGCGGGCACGTCGAAAGACGCCGATATCGTGCCGTAATCGGCCCCGTTTGGCTTCGCCCGTGTGCCAGCACTCACTCGGCCAAAAACGGCGAACATCCGAGCAGCGTTTCCCACTTTCGCATCGGCGTCCCGAAGCCCGCCCCGGCAGACGCGGTTTGCCCTACTCGAGCGACGGTCGCCGGCGATCACGTCGAAAGGCGCCGAATTCGTGCACGAATCGATGCTTCTTGGTCTCGCAGGAGGGCCGCCACTCACTCCTGCAAAAACGGCGAAGATCCGAGTTGCGCTTCCCACTTTTTCGTCGGCGTCCCGAACTACGCCCCGGCTGACGCGGTTTACCGTACTCGTGCGACGGTCGCCGGCGGGCACTTCAAAATACGCCGATTTCGTGGGCGCATTCACGCTGTTTCGCTTCCCCGGAGTGCCAACACTCACTCTGCCGAAAGCGGCGATCATCCGAGCGGCGGTTCCCACTTTTGCGTCGGCTTCGCAAACGGCGCCCCGGCAGACGCGCTCGTGCGACGTACTCGTGCGACGGTCGCCGGCGAGCACGTCGAAAGACGCCGATATCGTGCTCGAATCGACCCCGTTTCGCTTCGCCGGAGTGCTGCCAGTCACGGCGCAGAAAACGGCGAACAAGTGTTTTTTTTTTTTTTTTTCCTAGAATTTGTGTTATAGAAGGCACATTTGATATCGGACGATAATTTTCAACTTTATCACGCGCACCGATTTTCGTGTAGAGGTTTGCAAGTTTATGGGAATTTCTCCACTTGGAATAATGCGATTTAGTAGTACTACGAGAACTTCATGGATGTACTCAAGGGTACGGGGCAAGTCAGTTACGTCAACACCTGCAGATTTTTTACACTTCAAACTGAAAATTGTTGGTTGTGAGTCCTCGTGTGATATTAAAGGCCGATTCGCTAACACATAGAACAAAGAAAGAAAGGAAGAAAAAACGCCCGCGCTCGCTCAAGAAACCTGGGTTCGCAACAAGTGGCAACAACAAGCAACCGAGCGAGTGCGCCAAAACCCGTGGCGGCCGAACAAACGCGAAGTCCCAACCGCGTCAGCCGGGGCGGCACGGGACAGGAAAAATCACTTCAGCCGGGGCGGCGGGGCACCGAATAAACCTCGTCACCTCGTCGCAGGATAAAAGAGGAAACAAAAAGTCTAAACAGCGTCTGCTGGAGCGAATGCGTAATAAAACAACAACAACAACAACAAAAAAAAACACCCGCGCTCAAGAAGTCTGCAATCACCACAAAAGGCGACTGTGACCGAGCAGCGTCAGCCGGGGCCGTGCGGAAACGGAAAAACCGCGACTACCGGGGCGTCGAGGCACCGAAAAATCCACTTCAGCCGCGGCGAAAAAAAAAAACAAAAAGAAAGACGGAGGGGGGGGGGGGAACCACGTCTGCCGGGGCGAAGGAAAAAAAAAAAACGCGTCTGCCGGGGCGAGCCCGGGTGCGGCACCACCGGGAAAACTGTGGCAAACAGACATGGCGATCGAGTGAGTGGGCCGCCAGCCAGGCTCAGCCAAAAAGTGCAAAGTCCGAACTGCGTCAGCCGGGGCGGCAAAAACCACGTCAGCCGGGGCGGCGCAAAAAACCGCGTCTGCCGGGGCGGCACGAAACCGCGTCAGCCGGGGCGGCGCGAAAACTGCGTCAGCCGGGGCGAAAGAAAAAAAAAAAAAAAACGCGTCTGCCGGGGCGAGCCCGGGTGCGGCACCACCGGGAAAACTGTGGCAAACAGACATGGCGATCGAGTGAGTGGGCCGCCAGCCAGGCACAGCCGAAAAGTGCAAAGTCCGAACCGTGTCAGCCGGGGCGGCAAAAAACCGCGTCAGCCGGGGCGGCGCAAAAAACCGCGTCTGCCGGGGCGGCACGAAACCGCGTCTGCCGGGGCGGCGCGAAAACTGCGTCAGCCGGGGCGAGCCCGGGTGCGGCACCACCGGGAAAACTGTGGCAAACAGACATGGCGATCGAGTGAGTGGGCCGCCAGCCAGGCTCAGCCAAAAAGTGCCAAGTCCGAACTGCGTCAGCCGGGGCGGCAAAAAACCGCGTCAGCCGGGGCGGCGCAAAAAACCGCGTCTGCCGGGGCGGCGCGAAAACCGCGTCTGCCGGGGCGGCGCGAAAACTGCGTCAGCCGGGGCGAAAGAAAAAAAAAAACGCGTCTGCCGGGGCGAGCCCGGGTGCGGCACCACCGGGAAAACTGTGGCAAACAGACATGGCGATCGAGTGAGTGGGCCGCCAGCAAGGCTCAGCCAAAAAGTGCTAAGTCCGAACTGCGTCAGCTGGGGCGGCAAAAAACCGCGTCTGCCGGGGCGGCACGAAACCGCGTCAGCCGGGGCGGCGCGAAAACCGCGTCTGCCGGGGCGGCACGAAACCGCGTCAGCCGGGGCGGCGCGAAAACTGCGTCAGCCGGGGCGAGCCCGGGTGCGGCACCACCGGGAAAACTGTGGCAAACAGACATGGCGATCGAGTGAGTGGGCCGCCAGCCAGGCACAGCCGAAAAGTGCTAAGTCCGAACTGCGTCAGCCGGGGCGGCAAAAACCGCGTCAGCCGGGGCGGCGCGAAAACCGCGTCTGCCGGGGCGGCACGAAACCGCGTCAGCCGGGGCGGCGCGAAAACTGCGTCAGCCGGGGCGAGCCCGGGTGCGGCACCACCGGGAAAACTGTGGCTAACAGACATGGCGATCGAGTGAGTGGGCCACCAGCCAGGCTCAGCCAAAAAGTGCTAAGTCCGAACTGCGTCAGCCGGGGCGGCAAAAACCGCGTCAGCCGGGGCGGCGCAAAAAACCGCGTCTGCCGGGGCGGCACGAAACCGCGTCAGCCGGGGCGGCGCGAAAACTGCGTCAGCCGGGGCGAAAGAAAAAAAAAAAACGCGTCTGCCGGGGCGAGCCCGGGTGCGGCACCACCGGGAAAACTGTGGCAAACAGACATGGCGATCGAGTGAGTGGGCCGCCAGCCAGGCACAGCCGAAAAGTGCCAAG
>NW_027465028.1:45000-57500 GCF_043290135.1 Rhipicephalus microplus
GTGCCACATCCTCAATGCAGTCGGTCGCCCCCGTTTCGGTTGGGCTCTGGCACGACGGTCGCCACCGTCTCGCCCTTGAGTGGCCGCTGTTGGCGCTCGCTGTGAGGTGTTCAGCGTGCTGTCCGTGTTGCCGACGCGGTCAAAACGAGTCGACGGCTCACGTTCCCTTGTGCGCCGAAGGCTCTCTTGATATGTGATCCGACCCTCAGACAGACGAAGCCAAGGGAAGACCCAAGGCCGCAATGTGCGTTCAAAGAATCAGTGCTCAGTGTGTCCTGCAATTCACACCAAGTCTCGCAGCTGGCTGCGTTCTTCATCGACCCGAGAACCGAGTGATCCACCGCTTAGAGTCGTGAAAAAGTGTTTGTTCAATTCCGTACAGTCAAAACCAAACGTTTCTGGCACTCGGCCAAACAGTGGCCAAGAAGGGCGCTTTTCAGCGCACGCTTGGACTCCAAAACTCTGCCGCGCCTTTTTCGGCTGCCGCAAATCGAGCAAACGGTGTGTTTCGGACGGCGTTTCGCTTCCGCTACTTGCGAGTGCTTTCGTGGTCCACCCCTCTATAAATACTCGGGAGGCGTCGAAGCCGGTTCTCCAAGCCGGACCCGTAGGTATCGTTGTGTGCTCGCTCTCATTGGCCCGCCTAACCAGAAAATGCCTGCGGTACACCCATTTGGATAAGAGTGCACGCAGATGCGGGCCTCGACGGCTACACATTTCCTCGGGCGGCCGCCTCCCGGCCTCCGTGGAGCGCGGGATGCACGGTCCCATCGACAAGCCTCTCCCGTTTTTACCGTGGCGTCGCGGTTCACCACGGCGGGCGGGTCGGTCTCCTCCGCATAAAAAGGGGGACCCCCGCTTTTTGTTCCACGAAATCGCACAAGCTTTTTTCGCATCCACGGTTTGCCACCGCACACCAAAATGCCGATCCGGCTGCCTACTTTAGCCAACAGGTGGAGCCAGGCGCGCCGTACTTGCGCGGCACTTCCCACGTCCACCGAAGTCGGTGCCAAGGACCACTTTCGGCGCCGGAGCCGCGTACGAGCCTACTCGAGGCGGAAGAACGAAGCCAGCAAGGGCCTGGCCGCAAGTGCGTTCAATTGTCGGGACGTCCAAGTCCCTCGTTCTTCCGTGCTTCCTCTTTCGGCAAGTCGTTGCGGCACCTTCCCAAAGCGCGCAGACCCGCTAATCGCGACGAGCGCGACGTGGCCGTGCCGCCTTTCCCTCGGCAGCAAGCAAAACGCCTGGCAACGTCGACGCTCCCCTAACCGCGATCTCGCACCGTGTTTCGTGTGGCGAATTCAAAAGCCGGCCGGCGCTGCTGCAACCATTACGGTCGGTACGCATACGCCGCGGAGGGCGGGACGGTCATCGGAGCGTGCGGTTCCTCCATCGAGTACTGCGCACCTCGGCCGTCGCATCGCCGTGCCATGACCGGCCGCGCGTCAACGCGAACCGGTGCCAGCGAGATCCCTCGCCTGCAAGAACCGACCGGCAGCCTCCGTCACCCGAGGACGCGGAGGCGCTTGCCGCGGACGGCGGGACGGTATGCACTGGTGCACAGCGGACCCGTCACATCGCCAGTTCCTTGACCGACCGCCGACGCTTGTGCCGTTCCTCTCGTACTTGGCAGTCGCCGCGCGATTGTCGGGTCTCGTTCTTGCACGCTCGAACGGTCGGGAGGGCACTCGGCTGGCGTTTCGGGAACGCGCAGCCTCGCCTTCTACCGACGTAACCACGACTCGCCGTTCGCGCTCCGCCGCTCCTGTTTACAGTACTAGGCGGTCCCGCAGCGGTCGGGTCGCGCATTTCGAGCGCTTCGAGCCACGGTGCAGTGGCGGGTCGAAAGCCGACCTATGAGTGCGTTGCGCCGTTTGTACCCGCGTCCGCCACCTGGCCGACCGTCCAAGGTCGCGGTGTTGGCGTCCGCTGGGCGCAACAATTTGTCACGGGGTGCCGCTCCACATTCAGGCAGCCCCGTGGGGAAAAGCCGACCCCGCGTCCAAACGGGGTCAGCGGCAGAAAGTGTCGGGCGCAGACGCAGCTGAGGCGCTCACCCTTCACAATCCGTTAATGATCCTTCCGCAGGTTCACCTACGGAAACCTTGTTACGACTTTTACTTCCTCTAAATGATCAAGTTTGGTCATCTTTCCAACAGACCGGCGCAACCGAAAGGCCGCGCCGGACATCGGTCCGAAGACCTCACTAAATCATTCAATCGGTAGTAGCGACGGGCGGTGTGTACAAAGGGCAGGGACGTAATCAACGCGAGCTTATGACTCGCGCTTACTGGGAATTCCTCGTTCAAGGGGAACAATTGCAAGCCCCTATCCCAATCACGAAAGAAGTTCCACGGGTTACCCAGTCTTTTCAGACAGGGATAAAGACACGCTGCTTCCTTCAGTGTAGCGCGCGTGCGGCCCCGGACATCTAAGGGCATCACAGACCTGTTATTGCTCTGTTTCGTGCGGCTAGGAGCCGCTTGTCCCTCTAAGAAGGTTGTAAGGTGCTGGGAACCCCGCACCTATTTAATAGGCTAGAGTCTCGTTCGTTATCGGAATTAACCAGACAAATCGCTCCACCAACTAAGAACGGCCATGCACCACCATCCACCGAATCAAGAAAGAGCTCTCAATCTGTCAATCCTCCCAGTGTCCGGGCCGGGTAAGTTTTCCCGTGTTGAGTCAAATTAAGCCGCAGGCTCCACTCCTGGTGGTGCCCTTCCGTCAATTCCTTTAAGTTTCAGCTTTGCAACCATACTTCCCCCGGAACCCAAATACTTTGGTTTCCCGGAAGCTGCCCGCCGAGTCATTTGAGTAACTCAGGCGGATCGCTGGTTGGCATCGTTTATGGTCAGAACTAGGGCGGTATCTGATCGCCTTCGAACCTCTGACTTTCGTTCTTGATCAATGAAAACATTCTTGGCAAATGCTTTCGCAGTAGTTCGTCTTGCGACGGTCCAAGAATTTCACCTCTAGCGCCGCAATACGAATGCCCCCGTCCGTCCCTCTTAATCATTACCTCGTATTCCAAAAACCAACAGAACAGAAACGAGGTCTTGTTCTATTATTCCATGCAAGTTTATTCAGGCGACTCGCCTGCGTTGAGCACTCTAATTTTTTCAAAGTAAAAGCACCGGCCATCTCGAGGCACACAATGAAGTGCACCAAGAAAGAACCGGCATGATGTTCAGTCCGAGCCGTCGCATCGGGTAGATGCACTACTCGTCTGGAACTGAGATCCAACTACGAGCTTTTTAACCGCAGCAGCTTTAGTATACGCTATTGGAGCTGGAATTACCGCGGCTGCTGGCACCAGACTTGCCCTCCAATTGATCCTCGTTAAAGGATTTAGAGTGTACTCATTTCAATTACGGGGCCTCAAAAGAGTCCCGTATTGTTATTTTTCGTCACTACCTCCCCGTGCCGGGAGTGGGTAATTTGCGCGCCTGCTGCCTTCCTTGGATGTGGTAGCCGTTTCTCAGGCTCCCTCTCCGGAATCGAACCCTGATTCTCCGTTACCCGTAACAACCATGGTAAGCAAGTAACCTACCATCGAAAGTTGATAAGGCAGACACTTGAAAGAAACGTCGCCGGCTCGTGGCCATGCGATCAGCACAAAGTTATCCAGAGTCACCACACAATACGGGCCGAAACCCGATCGATCTTGGTCTAATAAAAGCACCCGTTACCCAAAGGGCTCCAGGCTCACTGCATGTATTAGCTCTAGAATTGCCACAGTTATCCAAGTAGGAAGAAACGATCTAAGGAACCATAACTGATTTAATGAGCCATTCGCGGTTTCGCCTTATTTCGGCATGTACTTAGACATGCATGGCTTAATCTTTGAGACAAGCATATGATTACTGGCAGGATCAACCAGGTAATCGTTCGACTGCGCGTCCGTCCTCGCCCTCGGCGGGCCGGACGCAGTCTGTGTGCGGCGGAGGCCACCTTCAGGCGCCCCAACACGCTTATTTTGCACTCCGAGATGACGGCGTTCGAGCTCGCTATGGCACAACCTTCCCGAAAGACGAGTGGGAGCCGTGCGGCAAGAAGCACGTTCATGCTCGCTCTTTTTCGTTGCATCGACTCGGTCGCGCCGTGCGGGTTGCCCAAGCCCGCTGCACTGTCGGTGGACCGGCCGGAACTAGCAACGGAGCCGAGACTGCAAAGCCGCCAGACGACGGGTCACGCCCGCGTCTTCGGCGCTTTCGCATCTGAATCGCCCGAGGACGACACGGAACACACCTCGATATCGTGGTAAAACGGCACCGTCCGACAACCAGCCCCTAACGCATCAAGCGGATGAGGCTGCAGACGACTGCCGTGGATTCCCCTGGAGCAGACCCGAGGACACGCTTGACGAGGCCGAAGCCCGCCGCATATCAGACACCCGGTCGCTTTCGCGTACGCCGCTCACGAGAACCCCCACATAATAGCAGCGATAAGTACCCAGACCTCCTTGGGCCCTAATACGAGCGTACTCGAGAAAATTTCACCGCGGGTGTGCCCCGAAACGTGTGGCATGTTGAGCGTGCCACAAGTCTACGTCGCTCTCAAACCCGCCGAGGTCGTAGAATTTGCGACCCTACTCACGAAATTCCCACCGAGGATACGGCCGCAAACGTACCGCACCTTGGGTAGGCCACGAGTTTGTGCAACACTACGCTGACGGCACAGCACCGAGGTCGTGCGCGCACGCACGGGAAAATTCCGCCGCGGTTTCTGCCGAAAACGTGAGGCACCACGACTCTCCGCAAGTTCGCGTCGACTGCGAAAGACCGAAGTCGTGAACGACGTGTCCGCTACTCGCCGCCGACACGCTGGACACCAAACGTACAACGACTCGACGGCGTCGTAGAGGCCCACGACGCGGTTTTCCTTAACGACGTCTCGGCGTGGCACCGACAGGTTAGAACGGCCGACCAACGTTCCCTGTCCGCCGTTCGGCTCAGTCGAAGGGCTCGGCGACTTCGGCAACGCTGCGAAGCCGCACGGTGACGCACGCCATGTCCCCATTTTTTTTTTCTTTCTGCGTCTGCCGGGGTGCCCCTATAATAGCAGCGATAAGCACCCAGACCGCCGTGGGTCGCTCGCCCCGGCTGACGTGGTTTTTCGTACTCCTGCGGCGGTCGCCGTCAAGCACGTCCAAATACGCTACTTTCGTGGGCGCATTCACGCTCTTTCGCTTCGCCGGAGTGCCAGCACTCACTCTGCCAAAAACGGCGAACATCCGAGCGGCGGTTCCCACTTTTGCGTCGGCGTCGCAAACCCCGCCCCGGCAGACGAGGTTTGCCGTACTCGTGCGACGGTGGCCGGCGGGCACGTCGAAAGACGCCGATATCGTGCGCGAATTGGCGCACCTTGGCTTCACCGGAGTGCCGCCACTGACTCCTCCGGCGAAGATCCGAGCGGCGCTTCCCACTTTCGCATCGGCGTCCCGAACTCCGCCCCGGCTGACGCGGTTTACCGTACTCGTGCGACGGTCGCCGGCGAGCACGTGGAAAGACGCCGATATCGTGCCCGAATCGGCTCCGTTCGGCTTCGCCGGAGTGCCAGCACTGGCTCGGCGAAAGACGACGAACATCCGAGCGACGGTTCTCACTATTGCGTACGCGTCGCAAACCCCGCCCCGGCAGACGCACTTTGCCGTACTCGTGCGACGGTCGCCGGCGAGCACGTAGAAAGACGCCGATATCGTGCCGGAATCGGCCCCGTTTGGCTTCGCCGGAGTGCCAGCACTCACTCGGCCACAAACGGCGAACATCCGAGCGGCGGTTCCCACTTAGCCGTCGGCGTCCCGAACTCCGCCCCGGCAGACGCGGTTGCCGAGCTCGTGCGACTAGCGACCGCGAAGCCGTCTCGCGACGCCGCTTTCGTGCGCGGCTCCCACTGCGACCTGGGTCACCCGAGGTCGACGAGCAAAAAAGAATGTCGAAAAAAATTTTTTTTTTTTTTGCGTCTGCCGGGGTGCCCCTATAATAGCAGCGATAAGCACCCAGACCGCCATGGGTCGCTCGCCCCGGCTGACGTGGTTTTTCGTTTTCCTGCGGTGGTCGTCGTCAAGCACGTCCAAACACGCCACTTTCGTGGGCGCATTCGCGCTCTTTCGCTTCGCCGGAGTGCCAGCACTCACTCTGCCAAAAACGGCGAACATCCGAGCGGCGGTTCCCACTTTTGCGTCGGCGTCGCAAACCCCGCCCCGGCAGACGAGGTTTGCCGTACTCGTGCGACGGTGGCCGGCGGGCACGTCGAAAGACGCCGATATCGTGCGCGAATTGGCGCACCTTGGCTTCACCGGAGTGCCGCCACTGACTCCTCCAAAAACGGCGAAGATCCGAGCGGCGCTTCCCACTTTCGCATCGGCGTCCCGAACTCCGCCCCGGCTGACGCGGTTTACCGTACTCGTGCGACGGTCGCCGGCGAGCACGTGGAAAGACGCCGATATCGTGCCCGAATCGGCTCCGTTCGGCTTCGCCGGATTGCCAGCACTGGCTCGGCGAAAGACGACGAACATCCGAGCGACGGTTCTCACTATTGCGTACGCGTCGCAAACCCCGCCCCGGCAGACGCACTTTGCCGTACTCGTGCGACGGTCGCCGGCGAGCACGTAGAAAGACGCCGATATCGTGCCGGAATCGGCCCCGTTTGGCTTCGCCGGAGTGCCAGCACTCACTCGGCCACAAACGGCGAACATCCGAGCGGCGGTTCCCACTTAGCCGTCGGCGTCCCGAACTCCGCCCCGGCAGACGCGGTTGCCGAGCTCGTGCGACTAGCGACCGCGAAGCCGTCTCGCGACGCCGCTTTCGTGCGCGGCTCCCACTGCGACCTGGGTCACCCGAGGTCGACGAGCAAAAAAGAATGTCGAAAAAAATTTTTTTTTTTTTTTGCGTCTGCCGGGGTGCCCCTATAATAGCAGCGATAAGCACCCAGACCGCCATGGGTCGCTCGCCCCGGCTGACGTGGTTTTTCGTTTTCCTGCGGTGGTCGTCGTCAAGCACGTCCAAACACGCCACTTTCGTGGGCGCATTCGCGCTCTTTCGCTTCGCCGGAGTGCCAGCACTCACTCTGCCAAAAACGGCGAACATCCTAGTGGCGGTTCCCACTTTTGCGTCGGCGTCGCCAACCCCGCCCCGGCATACGCGGTTTGCCGTACTCGTGCGGCGGTGGCCGGCGGGCACGTCGAAAGACACCGATATCGTGCGCGAGTCGATGCTTCTTGGTCTCGCAGGAGGGCCGCCACTCACTCCTGCAAAAACGGCGAAGATCCGAGCGGCGCTTCCCACTTTTTCGTCGGCGTCGCAAACCTCGCCCCGGCAGACGCGCTTTGCCGTACTCGTGCGACGGTCGCCGGCGAGCACGTCGAAATACGCCGATATCGTGCCCGAATCGGCCCCGTTTCGCTTCGCCGGAGTGCCAGCACTCGCTCGGCCAAAGACGACGAACATCCGAGCGACGGTTCCCACTATTGCGTACGCGTCGCGAACCCCGCCCCGGCAGACGCGGTTTGCCGTACTCGTGCGGCGGTGGCCGGCGGGCACGTCGAAAGACGCCGATATCGTGCACGAATTGGCGCTCCTTGGCTTCACCGGAGTGCCAGCACTCACTCGGCCAAAAACGGCGAACATCCGAGCAGCGGTACCCACTTAGCCGTCGGCATCCCGAACTCCGCGCCGGCTGACGCGGTTGCCGAGCTCGTGCGACTAGCGACCGCGAACGCGTCTCGCGACGCCGCTTTCGTGCGCGGCTCCCATTGCGACCTGGGTTACCCGAGCTCGACCAGCAAAAAAGAAGGTCGAAAATTTTTTTTTTTTTTTCTGCGTCTGCCGGGGTGCCCCTATAATAGCAGCGATAAGCACCCAGACCGCCGTGTGTCGCTCGCCCCGGCTGACGTGGTTTTTCGTACTCCTGCAGCGGTCGCCGTCACGCACGTCCAAATACGCCACTTTCGTGGGCGCATTCGCGCTCTTTCGCGTCGCCGGAGTGCCAGCACTCACTCTGCCAAAAACGGCCAACATCCGAGCGGCGGTTCCCACTTTTGCGTCGGCGTCGTAAACCCCGCCCCGGCAGACGCGGTTTGCCCTACTCGTGCGACGGTCGCCGGCGAGCGCGTCGAAAGACGCCGATATCGTGCGCTAATTGGCGCTCCCTGGCTTCTCCGGAGTGCCGCCACTCACTCCTCCAAAAACGGCGAAGATCCGAGCGGCGTTCTCCACTTTCGCATCGGCGTCCCGAACTCCGCCCGGGCTGACGCGGTTTACCGTACTCGTGCGACGGTCGCCGGCGGGCACGTCGAAAGACGCCGATATCGTGCCGTAATCGGCCCCGTTTGGCTTCGCCCGTGTGCCAGCACTCACTCGGCCAAAAACGGCGAACATCCGAGCAGCGTTTCCCACTTTCGCATCGGCGTCCCGAAGCCCGCCCCGGCAGACGCGGTTTGCCCTACTCGAGCGACGGTCGCCGGCGATCACGTCGAAAGGCGCCGAATTCGTGCACGAATCGATGCTTCTTGGTCTCGCAGGAGGGCCGCCACTCACTCCTGCAAAAACGGCGAAGATCCGAGTTGCGCTTCCCACTTTTTCGTCGGCGTCCCGAACTACGCCCCGGCTGACGCGGTTTACCGTACTCGTGCGACGGTCGCCGGCGGGCACTTCAAAATACGCCGATTTCGTGGGCGCATTCACGCTGTTTCGCTTCCCCGGAGTGCCAACACTCACTCTGCCGAAAGCGGCGATCATCCGAGCGGCGGTTCCCACTTTTGCGTCGGCTTCGCAAACGGCGCCCCGGCAGACGCGCTCGTGCGACGTACTCGTGCGACGGTCGCCGGCGAGCACGTCGAAAGACGCCGATATCGTGCTCGAATCGACCCCGTTTCGCTTCGCCGGAGTGCTGCCAGTCACGGCGCAGAAAACGGCGAACAAGTGTTTTTTTTTTTTTTTTTCCTAGAATTTGTGTTATAGAAGGCACATTTGATATCGGACGATAATTTTCAACTTTATCACGCGCACCGATTTTCGTGTAGAGGTTTGCAAGTTTATGGGAATTTCTCCACTTGGAATAATGCGATTTAGTAGTACTACGAGAACTTCATGGATGTACTCAAGGGTACGGGGCAAGTCAGTTACGTCAACACCTGCAGATTTTTTACACTTCAAACTGAAAATTGTTGGTTGTGAGTCCTCGTGTGATATTAAAGGCCGATTCGCTAACACATAGAACAAAGAAAGAAAGGAAGAAAAAACGCCCGCGCTCGCTCAAGAAACCTGGGTTCGCAACAAGTGGCAACAACAAGCAACCGAGCGAGTGCGCCAAAACCCGTGGCGGCCGAACAAACGCGAAGTCCCAACCGCGTCAGCCGGGGCGGCACGGGACAGGAAAAATCACTTCAGCCGGGGCGGCGGGGCACCGAATAAACCTCGTCACCTCGTCGCAGGATAAAAGAGGAAACAAAAAGTCTAAACAGCGTCTGCTGGAGCGAATGCGTAATAAAACAACAACAACAACAAAAAAAAAAAACACCCGCGCTCAAGAAGTCTGCAATCACCACAAAAGGCGACTGTGACCGAGCAGCGTCAGCCGGGGCCGTGCGGAAACGGAAAAACCGCGACTACCGGGGCGTCGAGGCACCGAAAAATCCACTTCAGCCGCGGCGAAAAAAAAAACAAAAAGAAAGACGGAGGGGGGGGGGGGAACCACGTCTGCCGGGGCGAAGGAAAAAAAAAAAACGCGTCTGCCGGGGCGAGCCCGGGTGCGGCACCACCGGGAAAACTGTGGCAAACAGACATGGCGATCGAGTGAGTGGGCCGCCAGCCAGGCTCAGCCAAAAAGTGCAAAGTCCGAACTGCGTCAGCCGGGGCGGCAAAAACCACGTCAGCCGGGGCGGCGCAAAAAACCGCGTCTGCCGGGGCGGCACGAAACCGCGTCAGCCGGGGCGGCGCGAAAACTGCGTCAGCCGGGGCGAAAGAAAAAAAAAAAAAAAACGCGTCTGCCGGGGCGAGCCCGGGTGCGGCACCACCGGGAAAACTGTGGCAAACAGACATGGCGATCGAGTGAGTGGGCCGCCAGCCAGGCACAGCCGAAAAGTGCAAAGTCCGAACCGTGTCAGCCGGGGCGGCAAAAAACCGCGTCAGCCGGGGCGGCGCAAAAAACCGCGTCTGCCGGGGCGGCACGAAACCGCGTCTGCCGGGGCGGCGCGAAAACTGCGTCAGCCGGGGCGAGCCCGGGTGCGGCACCACCGGGAAAACTGTGGCAAACAGACATGGCGATCGAGTGAGTGGGCCGCCAGCCAGGCTCAGCCAAAAAGTGCCAAGTCCGAACTGCGTCAGCCGGGGCGGCAAAAAACCGCGTCAGCCGGGGCGGCGCAAAAAACCGCGTCTGCCGGGGCGGCGCGAAAACCGCGTCTGCCGGGGCGGCGCGAAAACTGCGTCAGCCGGGGCGAAAGAAAAAAAAAACGCGTCTGCCGGGGCGAGCCCGGGTGCGGCACCACCGGGAAAACTGTGGCAAACAGACATGGCGATCGAGTGAGTGGGCCGCCAGCAAGGCTCAGCCAAAAAGTGCTAAGTCCGAACTGCGTCAGCTGGGGCGGCAAAAAACCGCGTCTGCCGGGGCGGCACGAAACCGCGTCAGCCGGGGCGGCGCGAAAACCGCGTCTGCCGGGGCGGCACGAAACCGCGTCAGCCGGGGCGGCGCGAAAACTGCGTCAGCCGGGGCGAGCCCGGGTGCGGCACCACCGGGAAAACTGTGGCAAACAGACATGGCGATCGAGTGAGTGGGCCGCCAGCCAGGCACAGCCGAAAAGTGCTAAGTCCGAACTGCGTCAGCCGGGGCGGCAAAAACCGCGTCAGCCGGGGCGGCGCGAAAACCGCGTCTGCCGGGGCGGCACGAAACCGCGTCAGCCGGGGCGGCGCGAAAACTGCGTCAGCCGGGGCGAGCCCGGGTGCGGCACCACCGGGAAAACTGTGGCTAACAGACATGGCGATCGAGTGAGTGGGCCACCAGCCAGGCTCAGCCAAAAAGTGCTAAGTCCGAACTGCGTCAGCCGGGGCGGCAAAAACCGCGTCAGCCGGGGCGGCGCAAAAAACCGCGTCTGCCGGGGCGGCACGAAACCGCGTCAGCCGGGGCGGCGCGAAAACTGCGTCAGCCGGGGCGAAAGAAAAAAAAAAACGCGTCTGCCGGGGCGAGCCCGGGTGCGGCACCACCGGGAAAACTGTGGCAAACAGACATGGCGATCGAGTGAGTGGGCCGCCAGCCAGGCACAGCCGAAAAGTGCCAAGTCCGAACTGCGTCAGCCGGGGCGGCAAAAAACCGCGTCAGCCGGGGCGGCGCAAAAAACCGCGTCTGCCGGGGCGGCACGAAACCGCGTCAGCCGGGGCGGCGCGAAAACTGCGTCAGCCGGGGCGAGCCCGGGTGCGGCACCACCGGGAAAACTGTGGCAAACAGACATGGCGATCGAGTGAGTGGGCCGCCAGCCAGGCTCAGCCAAAAAGTGCCAAGTCCGAACTGCGTCAGCCGGGGCGGCGCAAAAAACCGCGTCTGCCGGGGCGGCGCGAAAACCGCGTCTGCCGGGGCGGCGCGAAAACTGCGTCAGCCGGGGCGAAAGAAAAAAAAAACGCGTCTGCCGGGGCGGCAAAAAACCGCGTCTGCCGGGGCGGCACGAAACCGCGTCAGCCGGGGCGGCGCGAAAACCGCGTCTGCCGGGGCGGCACGAAACCGCGTCAGCCGGGGCGAGCCCGGGTGCGGCACCACCGGGAAAACTGTGGCAAACAGACATGGCGATCGAGTGAGTGGGCCGCCAGCCAGGCACAGCCGAAAAGTGCTAAGTCCGAACTGCGTCAGCCGGGGCGGCAAAAACCGCGTCAGCCGGGGCGGCGCAAAAACCGCGTCTGCCGGGGCGAATGCAAAAAAAACAAAGAAAAAAGCCCGCGCTTAATCAAAAGAAAACAAAGAAAAAAGCTTGCGCTTAATCAAAAGAAAACAAACAAAAAAAGTTCGCGCTTAAGCCTGGCGGTGGAACCACCGGGGCAAACAGACCTGGCGATCGAGTGAGTGGGCCGCCAGCCGGGGTGAGCCAAAAAGTGCAAAGTCGGAACCGCGTCAGCCGGGGCGGCGCGAAAACCGCGTCAGCCGGGGCGGCGCAAAAACTGCGTCAGCCGGGGCGGCACGGAAAAACGAAAACCGCGTCAGCCGGGGCGGCACGGAAAAACGAAAACCACGTCAGCCGGGGCGACATCAAAATGAGGAAAAAAAAAAAAAACTGCCTTAGGACACCTGCGTACACTTTCATGCGTTTGGGCATATCTCTCTGTAACACGCGCGCCCCTCGTTACGCGCGGCACTCTGTTTTCTCCGACACCCATATTTCGGCGGCATGTGGCACGCGCGCCCGTCCCTACGCACGGCACACCGCAGTGCTTTCTCGATATTTTTCTTTTCCTCCAACACCGTCATCTATAGGCTTTTAGTGACCTGTTGCTCGTGGCAAAAGTTCGCTAGCTCTG
>NW_027465028.1:65000-74582 GCF_043290135.1 Rhipicephalus microplus
CTCGGCAGCAAGCAAAACGCCTGGCAACGTCGACGCTCCCCTAACCGCGATCTCGCACCGTGTTTCGTGTGGCGAATTCAAAAGCCGGCCGGCGCTGCTGCAACCATTACGGTCGGTACGCATACGCCGCGGAGGGCGGGACGGTCATCGGAGCGTGCGGTTCCTCCATCGAGTACTGCGCACCTCGGCCGTCGCATCGCCGTGCCATGACCGGCCGCGCGTCAACGCGAACCGGTGCCAGCGAGATCCCTCGCCTGCAAGAACCGACCGGCAGCCTCCGTCACCCGAGGACGCGGAGGCGCTTGCCGCGGACGGCGGGACGGTATGCACTGGTGCACAGCGGACCCGTCACATCGCCAGTTCCTTGACCGACCGCCGACGCTTGTGCCGTTCCTCTCGTACTTGGCAGTCGCCGCGCGATTGTCGGGTCTCGTTCTTGCACGCTCGAACGGTCGGGAGGGCACTCGGCTGGCGTTTCGGGAACGCGCAGCCTCGCCTTCTACCGACGTAACCACGACTCGCCGTTCGCGCTCCGCCGCTCCTGTTTACAGTACTAGGCGGTCCCGCAGCGGTCGGGTCGCGCATTTCGAGCGCTTCGAGCCACGGTGCAGTGGCGGGTCGAAAGCCGACCTATGAGTGCGTTGCGCCGTTTGTACCCGCGTCCGCCACCTGGCCGACCGTCCAAGGTCGCGGTGTTGGCGTCCGCTGGGCGCAACAATTTGTCACGGGGTGCCGCTCCACATTCAGGCAGCCCCGTGGGGAAAAGCCGACCCCGCGTCCAAACGGGGTCAGCGGCAGAAAGTGTCGGGCGCAGACGCAGCTGAGGCGCTCACCCTTCACAATCCGTTAATGATCCTTCCGCAGGTTCACCTACGGAAACCTTGTTACGACTTTTACTTCCTCTAAATGATCAAGTTTGGTCATCTTTCCAACAGACCGGCGCAACCGAAAGGCCGCGCCGGACATCGGTCCGAAGACCTCACTAAATCATTCAATCGGTAGTAGCGACGGGCGGTGTGTACAAAGGGCAGGGACGTAATCAACGCGAGCTTATGACTCGCGCTTACTGGGAATTCCTCGTTCAAGGGGAACAATTGCAAGCCCCTATCCCAATCACGAAAGAAGTTCCACGGGTTACCCAGTCTTTTCAGACAGGGATAAAGACACGCTGCTTCCTTCAGTGTAGCGCGCGTGCGGCCCCGGACATCTAAGGGCATCACAGACCTGTTATTGCTCTGTTTCGTGCGGCTAGGAGCCGCTTGTCCCTCTAAGAAGGTTGTAAGGTGCTGGGAACCCCGCACCTATTTAATAGGCTAGAGTCTCGTTCGTTATCGGAATTAACCAGACAAATCGCTCCACCAACTAAGAACGGCCATGCACCACCATCCACCGAATCAAGAAAGAGCTCTCAATCTGTCAATCCTCCCAGTGTCCGGGCCGGGTAAGTTTTCCCGTGTTGAGTCAAATTAAGCCGCAGGCTCCACTCCTGGTGGTGCCCTTCCGTCAATTCCTTTAAGTTTCAGCTTTGCAACCATACTTCCCCCGGAACCCAAATACTTTGGTTTCCCGGAAGCTGCCCGCCGAGTCATTTGAGTAACTCAGGCGGATCGCTGGTTGGCATCGTTTATGGTCAGAACTAGGGCGGTATCTGATCGCCTTCGAACCTCTGACTTTCGTTCTTGATCAATGAAAACATTCTTGGCAAATGCTTTCGCAGTAGTTCGTCTTGCGACGGTCCAAGAATTTCACCTCTAGCGCCGCAATACGAATGCCCCCGTCCGTCCCTCTTAATCATTACCTCGTATTCCAAAAACCAACAGAACAGAAACGAGGTCTTGTTCTATTATTCCATGCAAGTTTATTCAGGCGACTCGCCTGCGTTGAGCACTCTAATTTTTTCAAAGTAAAAGCACCGGCCATCTCGAGGCACACAATGAAGTGCACCAAGAAAGAACCGGCATGATGTTCAGTCCGAGCCGTCGCATCGGGTAGATGCACTACTCGTCTGGAACTGAGATCCAACTACGAGCTTTTTAACCGCAGCAGCTTTAGTATACGCTATTGGAGCTGGAATTACCGCGGCTGCTGGCACCAGACTTGCCCTCCAATTGATCCTCGTTAAAGGATTTAGAGTGTACTCATTTCAATTACGGGGCCTCAAAAGAGTCCCGTATTGTTATTTTTCGTCACTACCTCCCCGTGCCGGGAGTGGGTAATTTGCGCGCCTGCTGCCTTCCTTGGATGTGGTAGCCGTTTCTCAGGCTCCCTCTCCGGAATCGAACCCTGATTCTCCGTTACCCGTAACAACCATGGTAAGCAAGTAACCTACCATCGAAAGTTGATAAGGCAGACACTTGAAAGAAACGTCGCCGGCTCGTGGCCATGCGATCAGCACAAAGTTATCCAGAGTCACCACACAATACGGGCCGAAACCCGATCGATCTTGGTCTAATAAAAGCACCCGTTACCCAAAGGGCTCCAGGCTCACTGCATGTATTAGCTCTAGAATTGCCACAGTTATCCAAGTAGGAAGAAACGATCTAAGGAACCATAACTGATTTAATGAGCCATTCGCGGTTTCGCCTTATTTCGGCATGTACTTAGACATGCATGGCTTAATCTTTGAGACAAGCATATGATTACTGGCAGGATCAACCAGGTAATCGTTCGACTGCGCGTCCGTCCTCGCCCTCGGCGGGCCGGACGCAGTCTGTGTGCGGCGGAGGCCACCTTCAGGCGCCCCAACACGCTTATTTTGCACTCCGAGATGACGGCGTTCGAGCTCGCTACGGCACAACCTTCCCGAAAGACGAGTGGGAGCCGTGCGGCAAGAAGCACGTTCATGCTCGCTCTTTTTCGTTGCATCGACTCGGTCGCGCCGTGCGGGTTGCCCAAGCCCGCTGCACTGTCGGTGGACCGGCCGGAACTAGCAACGGAGCCGAGACTGCAAAGCCGCCAGACGACGGGTCACGCCCGCGTCTTCGGCGCTTTCGCATCTGAATCGCCCGAGGACGACACGGAACACACCTCGATATCGTGGTAAAACGGCACCGTCCGACAACCAGCCCCTAACGCATCAAGCGGATGAGGCTGCAGACGACTGCCGTGGATTCCCCTGGAGCAGACCCGAGGACACGCTTGACGAGGCCGAAGCCCGCCGCATATCAGACACCCGGTCGCTTTCGCGTACGCCGCTCACGAGAACCCCCACATAATAGCAGCGATAAGTACCCAGACCTCCTTGGGCCCTAATACGAGCGTACTCGAGAAAATTTCACCGCGGGTGTGCCCCGAAACGTGTGGCATGTTGAGCGTGCCACAAGTCTACGTCGCTCTCAAACCCGCCGAGGTCGTAGAATTTGCGACCCTACTCACGAAATTCCCACCGAGGATACGGCCGCAAACGTACCGCACCTTGGGTAGGCCACGAGTTTGTGCAACACTACGCTGACGGCACAGCACCGAGGTCGTGCGCGCACGCACGGGAAAATTCCGCCGCGGTTTCTGCCGAAAACGTGAGGCACCACGACTCTCCGCAAGTTCGCGTCGACTGCGAAAGACCGAAGTCGTGAACGACGTGTCCGCTACTCGCCGCCGACACGCTGGACACCAAACGTACAACGACTCGACGGCGTCGTAGAGGCCCACGACGCGGTTTTCCTTAACGACGTCTCGGCGTGGCACCGACAGGTTAGAACGGCCGACCAACGTTCCCTGTCCGCCGTTCGGCTCAGTCGAAGGGCTCGGCGACTTCGGCAACGCTGCGAAGCCGCACGGTGACGCACGCCATGTCCCCATTTTTTTTTTTCTTTCTGCGTCTGCCGGGGTGCCCCTATAATAGCAGCGATAAGCACCCAGACCGCCGTGGGTCGCTCGCCCCGGCTGACGTGGTTTTTCGTACTCCTGCGGCGGTCGCCGTCAAGCACGTCCAAATACGCTACTTTCGTGGGCGCATTCACGCTCTTTCGCTTCGCCGGAGTGCCAGCACTCACTCTGCCAAAAACGGCGAACATCCGAGCGGCGGTTCCCACTTTTGCGTCGGCGTCGCAAACCCCGCCCCGGCAGACGAGGTTTGCCGTACTCGTGCGACGGTGGCCGGCGGGCACGTCGAAAGACGCCGATATCGTGCGCGAATTGGCGCACCTTGGCTTCACCGGAGTGCCGCCACTGACTCCTCCAAAAACGGCGAAGATCCGAGCGGCGCTTCCCACTTTCGCATCGGCGTCCCGAACTCCGCCCCGGCTGACGCGGTTTACCGTACTCGTGCGACGGTCGCCGGCGAGCACGTGGAAAGACGCCGATATCGTGCCCGAATCGGCTCCGTTCGGCTTCGCCGGAGTGCCAGCACTGGCTCGGCGAAAGACGACGAACATCCGAGCGACGGTTCTCACTATTGCGTACGCGTCGCAAACCCCGCCCCGGCAGACGCACTTTGCCGTACTCGTGCGACGGTCGCCGGCGAGCACGTAGAAAGACGCCGATATCGTGCCGGAATCGGCCCCGTTTGGCTTCGCCGGAGTGCCAGCACTCACTCGGCCACAAACGGCGAACATCCGAGCGGCGGTTCCCACTTAGCCGTCGGCGTCCCGAACTCCGCCCCGGCAGACGCGGTTGCCGAGCTCGTGCGACTAGCGACCGCGAAGCCGTCTCGCGACGCCGCTTTCGTGCGCGGCTCCCACTGCGACCTGGGTCACCCGAGGTCGACGAGCAAAAAAGAATGTCGAAAAAAATTTTTTTTTTTTTTGCGTCTGCCGGGGTGCCCCTATAATAGCAGCGATAAGCACCCAGACCGCCATGGGTCGCTCGCCCCGGCTGACGTGGTTTTTCGTTTTCCTGCGGTGGTCGTCGTCAAGCACGTCCAAACACGCCACTTTCGTGGGCGCATTCGCGCTCTTTCGCTTCGCCGGAGTGCCAGCACTCACTCTGCCAAAAACGGCGAACATCCGAGCGGCGGTTCCCACTTTTGCGTCGGCGTCGCAAACCCCGCCCCGGCAGACGAGGTTTGCCGTACTCGTGCGACGGTGGCCGGCGGGCACGTCGAAAGACGCCGATATCGTGCGCGAATTGGCGCACCTTGGCTTCACCGGAGTGCCGCCACTGACTCCTCCAAAAACGGCGAAGATCCGAGCGGCGCTTCCCACTTTCGCATCGGCGTCCCGAACTCCGCCCCGGCTGACGCGGTTTACCGTACTCGTGCGACGGTCGCCGGCGAGCACGTGGAAAGACGCCGATATCGTGCCCGAATCGGCTCCGTTCGGCTTCGCCGGATTGCCAGCACTGGCTCGGCGAAAGACGACGAACATCCGAGCGACGGTTCTCACTATTGCGTACGCGTCGCAAACCCCGCCCCGGCAGACGCACTTTGCCGTACTCGTGCGACGGTCGCCGGCGAGCACGTAGAAAGACGCCGATATCGTGCCGGAATCGGCCCCGTTTGGCTTCGCCGGAGTGCCAGCACTCACTCGGCCACAAACGGCGAACATCCGAGCGGCGGTTCCCACTTAGCCGTCGGCGTCCCGAACTCCGCCCCGGCAGACGCGGTTGCCGAGCTCGTGCGACTAGCGACCGCGAAGCCGTCTCGCGACGCCGCTTTCGTGCGCGGCTCCCACTGCGACCTGGGTCACCCGAGGTCGACGAGCAAAAAAGAATGTCGAAAAAAATTTTTTTTTTTTTTTGCGTCTGCCGGGGTGCCCCTATAATAGCAGCGATAAGCACCCAGACCGCCATGGGTCGCTCGCCCCGGCTGACGTGGTTTTTCGTTTTCCTGCGGTGGTCGTCGTCAAGCACGTCCAAACACGCCACTTTCGTGGGCGCATTCGCGCTCTTTCGCTTCGCCGGAGTGCCAGCACTCACTCTGCCAAAAACGGCGAACATCCTAGTGGCGGTTCCCACTTTTGCGTCGGCGTCGCCAACCCCGCCCCGGCATACGCGGTTTGCCGTACTCGTGCGGCGGTGGCCGGCGGGCACGTCGAAAGACACCGATATCGTGCGCGAGTCGATGCTTCTTGGTCTCGCAGGAGGGCCGCCACTCACTCCTGCAAAAACGGCGAAGATCCGAGCGGCGCTTCCCACTTTTTCGTCGGCGTCGCAAACCTCGCCCCGGCAGACGCGCTTTGCCGTACTCGTGCGACGGTCGCCGGCGAGCACGTCGAAATACGCCGATATCGTGCCCGAATCGGCCCCGTTTCGCTTCGCCGGAGTGCCAGCACTCGCTCGGCCAAAGACGACGAACATCCGAGCGACGGTTCCCACTATTGCGTACGCGTCGCGAACCCCGCCCCGGCAGACGCGGTTTGCCGTACTCGTGCGGCGGTGGCCGGCGGGCACGTCGAAAGACGCCGATATCGTGCACGAATTGGCGCTCCTTGGCTTCACCGGAGTGCCAGCACTCACTCGGCCAAAAACGGCGAACATCCGAGCAGCGGTACCCACTTAGCCGTCGGCATCCCGAACTCCGCGCCGGCTGACGCGGTTGCCGAGCTCGTGCGACTAGCGACCGCGAACGCGTCTCGCGACGCCGCTTTCGTGCGCGGCTCCCATTGCGACCTGGGTTACCCGAGCTCGACCAGCAAAAAAGAAGGTCGAAAATTTTTTTTTTTTTTTCTGCGTCTGCCGGGGTGCCCCTATAATAGCAGCGATAAGCACCCAGACCGCCGTGTGTCGCTCGCCCCGGCTGACGTGGTTTTTCGTACTCCTGCAGCGGTCGCCGTCACGCACGTCCAAATACGCCACTTTCGTGGGCGCATTCGCGCTCTTTCGCGTCGCCGGAGTGCCAGCACTCACTCTGCCAAAAACGGCCAACATCCGAGCGGCGGTTCCCACTTTTGCGTCGGCGTCGTAAACCCCGCCCCGGCAGACGCGGTTTGCCCTACTCGTGCGACGGTCGCCGGCGAGCGCGTCGAAAGACGCCGATATCGTGCGCTAATTGGCGCTCCCTGGCTTCTCCGGAGTGCCGCCACTCACTCCTCCAAAAACGGCGAAGATCCGAGCGGCGTTCTCCACTTTCGCATCGGCGTCCCGAACTCCGCCCGGGCTGACGCGGTTTACCGTACTCGTGCGACGGTCGCCGGCGGGCACGTCGAAAGACGCCGATATCGTGCCGTAATCGGCCCCGTTTGGCTTCGCCCGTGTGCCAGCACTCACTCGGCCAAAAACGGCGAACATCCGAGCAGCGTTTCCCACTTTCGCATCGGCGTCCCGAAGCCCGCCCCGGCAGACGCGGTTTGCCCTACTCGAGCGACGGTCGCCGGCGATCACGTCGAAAGGCGCCGAATTCGTGCACGAATCGATGCTTCTTGGTCTCGCAGGAGGGCCGCCACTCACTCCTGCAAAAACGGCGAAGATCCGAGTTGCGCTTCCCACTTTTTCGTCGGCGTCCCGAACTACGCCCCGGCTGACGCGGTTTACCGTACTCGTGCGACGGTCGCCGGCGGGCACTTCAAAATACGCCGATTTCGTGGGCGCATTCACGCTGTTTCGCTTCCCCGGAGTGCCAACACTCACTCTGCCGAAAGCGGCGATCATCCGAGCGGCGGTTCCCACTTTTGCGTCGGCTTCGCAAACGGCGCCCCGGCAGACGCGCTCGTGCGACGTACTCGTGCGACGGTCGCCGGCGAGCACGTCGAAAGACGCCGATATCGTGCTCGAATCGACCCCGTTTCGCTTCGCCGGAGTGCTGCCAGTCACGGCGCAGAAAACGGCGAACAAGTGTTTTTTTTTTTTTTTTTCCTAGAATTTGTGTTATAGAAGGCACATTTGATATCGGACGATAATTTTCAACTTTATCACGCGCACCGATTTTCGTGTAGAGGTTTGCAAGTTTATGGGAATTTCTCCACTTGGAATAATGCGATTTAGTAGTACTACGAGAACTTCATGGATGTACTCAAGGGTACGGGGCAAGTCAGTTACGTCAACACCTGCAGATTTTTTACACTTCAAACTGAAAATTGTTGGTTGTGAGTCCTCGTGTGATATTAAAGGCCGATTCGCTAACACATAGAACAAAGAAAGAAAGGAAGAAAAAACGCCCGCGCTCGCTCAAGAAACCTGGGTTCGCAACAAGTGGCAACAACAAGCAACCGAGCGAGTGCGCCAAAACCCGTGGCGGCCGAACAAACGCGAAGTCCCAACCGCGTCAGCCGGGGCGGCACGGGACAGGAAAAATCACTTCAGCCGGGGCGGCGGGGCACCGAATAAACCTCGTCACCTCGTCGCAGGATAAAAGAGGAAACAAAAAGTCTAAACAGCGTCTGCTGGAGCGAATGCGTAATAAAACAACAACAACAACAAAAAAAAAAAACAC
This sequence comes from Rhipicephalus microplus, assembly GCF_043290135.1. NCBI lineage: Eukaryota > Metazoa > Arthropoda > Arachnida > Ixodida > Ixodidae > Rhipicephalus > Rhipicephalus microplus. The sequence goes on from NW_027465028.1 coordinate 73,306, forward strand.
CCGCGCTCAAGAAGTCTGCAATCACCACAAAAGGCGACTGTGACCGAGCAGCGTCAGCCGGGGCCGTGCGGAAACGGAAAAACCGCGACTACCGGGGCGTCGAGGCACCGAAAAATCCACTTCAGCCGCGGCGAAAAAAAAAACAAAAAGAAAGACGGAGGGGGGGGGGGGGAACCACGTCTGCCGGGGCGAAGGAAAAAAAAAAAACGCGTCTGCCGGGGCGAGCCCGGGTGCGGCACCACCGGGAAAACTGTGGCAAACAGACATGGCGATCGAGTGAGTGGGCCGCCAGCCAGGCTCAGCCAAAAAGTGCAAAGTCCGAACTGCGTCAGCCGGGGCGGCAAAAACCACGTCAGCCGGGGCGGCGCAAAAAACCGCGTCTGCCGGGGCGGCACGAAACCGCGTCAGCCGGGGCGGCGCGAAAACTGCGTCAGCCGGGGCGAAAGAAAAAAAAAAAAAAAACGCGTCTGCCGGGGCGAGCCCGGGTGCGGCACCACCGGGAAAACTGTGGCAAACAGACATGGCGATCGAGTGAGTGGGCCGCCAGCCAGGCACAGCCGAAAAGTGCAAAGTCCGAACCGTGTCAGCCGGGGCGGCAAAAAACCGCGTCAGCCGGGGCGGCGCAAAAAACCGCGTCTGCCGGGGCGGCACGAAACCGCGTCTGCCGGGGCGGCGCGAAAACTGCGTCAGCCGGGGCGAGCCCGGGTGCGGCACCACCGGGAAAACTGTGGCAAACAGACATGGCGATCGAGTGAGTGGGCCGCCAGCCAGGCTCAGCCAAAAAGTGCCAAGTCCGAACTGCCGTCAGCCGGGGCGGCAAAAAACCGCGTCAGCCGGGGCGGCGCAAAAAACCGCGTCTGCCGGGGCGGCGCGAAAACCGCGTCTGCCGGGGCGGCGCGAAAACTGCGTCAGCCGGGGCGAAAGAAAAAAAAAAACGCGTCTGCCGGGGCGAGCCCGGGTGCGGCACCACCGGGAAAACTGTGGCAAACAGACATGGCGATCGAGTGAGTGGGCCGCCAGCAAGGCTCAGCCAAAAAGTGCTAAGTCCGAACTGCGTCAGCTGGGGCGGCAAAAAACCGCGTCTGCCGGGGCGGCACGAAACCGCGTCAGCCGGGGCGGCGCGAAAACCGCGTCTGCCGGGGCGGCACGAAACCGCGTCAGCCGGGGCGGCGCGAAAACTGCGTCAGCCGGGGCGAGCCCGGTGCGGCACCACGGGAAAACTGTGGCAAACAGACATGGCGATCGAGTGAGTGGGCCGCCAGCCAGGCACAGCCGAA
>NW_027465029.1:0-74000 GCF_043290135.1 Rhipicephalus microplus
TGATTTTAAGGGTATCTATCTATCTGGCCGCTTAGGTTTGGGTGGTCTCGTCCGAACACGGCTGCTGACACCAAAGCCCGAGCACTCGGAACGAGGCTCCAGCTACCTGCCTTCGCTTTTAGGTGCCAGGGATGGAATCGTCAGCTATCTCGATTTTATATTATTTTACCTAATTTTCCGCCCACCAAGATCAATGGTAGGCACTCTTCGCAGCTCGCAACCGGAAATAAAGTTCGGGATAGTGAGCTGGGCCAGAAGGGTCGCTGAAGCACAGCAATGTGCGGCCATCTAGAGTGGCCCGAAGGCCCGTTGTCATCCTGCTTCCACTTTCCCTGCCACACCTGCCCTCAAATCATTCTTCCAAGGATCAATAAAGTCCCTTACCTACCTCAGGCATATTTCTTCATCTTCTTCACCCACAATGTGAAGACATAATACGAATAGAGATAGCGCAAAAACTTCAAATATTCCAATTTTCTCTCCAGATGCAGCCTTGGGCAGGTATATTTTAAGGGCTCTGAGCAACTCTCACTTAACACAAGAAAACGACACATCGGAAGCCATATCGGAGAACCTGGATCTCAATAGCTTGCACTCTCCTCCACCGCGCAAGTGTTTCAGCAGGTGTATAGATCTTCCTTTGGATTGTAAAATAGGGGGAGAGCGCGAACGCAGTCCCCCACTACCAAAAATTGCATGCCCCATCTGCCCCAGTTTGGGGTAGTGGCAGGGGTCAGCACGAGCGCAGTGCAATGTCCGCGCCTCTCCCTGGGGGCACCGCCATCTTGACCACGGTCACCCCGACACCAGGTAAGTATGCCAGACAACGGGTCGCACTCGGTCAGCACCCATCGCGACGTCTTGTGTCATTCTGGTGAGGTGCAGACGACGGTCGAAGATTGCTGTTTGCTTCTTGTATATTTTAAGGAGCCATTTCAAGAAACACTAATGGCCCGCTAATATGCGTCGACCTGTTAAATAAAATTGAACCTAGCTCTGATTGATGATTAAAAAAAAAGCTCAAGTTTGATCAAATATAATAGCAGTTTTAGCGCAACAAGCATGAATCATCTTTACGCCGCTAGAGGCGCTAGCGCTGCGGTCAATTAACGGAGGGCGCACGTTTCATCCAAGGCTATTCATGTTCATGCACTTGTGCATGCACATTTTCAGCTCCACATCATGACGTTCCAGTCAATAAAGAAATTACAGCACAGTCACTTTCCATGTGAAGGTTTCGCATAACATCCACTGCGAAGATACGTGCGATCTACTAATTGTTTTTTTTTTCTGCGCTTCGGGAAGGGATGTTTTGCATATTCGTACATTTTAATAGACCCATTTTTTTTTTGTAATTCGAAGGTATTTTTTTATGGAAAGCAAGTAGCGAGTTAAAACGCACCCGTCCTCTCGTGCTTATGGCTTATGGTACCTTTGTCTTGGGAAAAAAAAAAACATCATGGGCGAAAGCCAATACAATTTAATTTTAAAGACTAAGCTGTGTATAGAAAACTGTCATGTGAAAGCTCAGGCAGTTTGAAGACACTGTGCGCTTTCATATTCTCACATCGTTTTCGAACGCATTGGTTTGAACTGGGCAATGGAGGTCTTCTGCAAGTCTCAATTTCGATTCGCAGCAGCCCATGCAATTATCTAGTAAATGTGCATAAATCGAAGTGACGAACTGAGGCGCTGAACGCTGAAGCAGCAGCAAGCAAGCTCTCTTCATTGTTGAACCCTCTCATGAAAACTTTTCAGCGTCTATTGTTGTGGATCTCCTCTAACAGGGTGACAGCGGGAATCCTCAAATGGCCACGACTACTATTTATTTCCCATCTCATTAGACCGAAACGCGCGGTCCAAGGTACAAGTGTTGCGTTAGCGGGAATTATTGCATCGCAGTCTTTGCTTAGGTTGAGAATCTTGGTGGTGGAATGATAAATTGTTGTTGTATGGATTGATGGTAGATATCATACGAGCTAAAATTTTAGAAACGACAGTGAAATCGCTTGAAAACATTGAACACACTCGAAAATAAATTGCGGGTAGTGTTAGACAGCTACAAAATAAGAAAAGCAAACATTATAGGAGGTTCCAAACTGAAACATTCTAAAACACCTAAAGCACGGACGTCTACTGACAAGGTATGTTATTTTGATATTAAAATTCATTTCCGTATGCTGCGATCAACACTCAACACTTGATTGATGTTAGGCCACTACAGTACCAATACTAGCGACTTGAAGTGGCGGCCTGGCTATTGAAACGTCAGGTAACAAAATTTCTGAAATAGGCGCGCTTGTGCGTCACCAAAACATTCAAAGAGGGCGCTTGTGTGTCGCCAACCCATAGATGAGCCGCCAGGATTTCTTCAATAGGATAGGAGGAGGGGGGGGGGGGGGGGTGAGCAAGTGATTACATCCTGGGGCCGTATCAACCGCTAGTGCCCACAAGCTAGGGTCCTTTCAGCACCGCCCCCGTCTCGAAGTGTGGAGCGGGCATGGCTGCTGACGTCACGATATCTTGTAAGCATGTGAAGAGAAAATTTGGACGTCGCAGCACACTCGGGGTGCCTGCAGTTGAAATATAGCGATTCGAGATAGCGATTCTTCGAGTTGATGCAGCGATTCGAGAAAGCTTGTAAAATTGAGCTTTTTTGTGTGTTATAAATATTAAAAAGAAAAAAAAAAGTCTAAGTCAAGGACAACCAAGACAGCATTATAGGTACTTTGTATTAAATTTGCAGCATTTCTTTGCGAACTTTGGTGATTTTAAGGGTATCTATCTATCTCGCCGCTTAGGTTTGGGTGGTCTCGTCCGAACACGGCTGCTGACACCAAAGCCCGAGCACTCGGAACGAGGCTCCAGCTACCTGCCTTCGCTTTTAGGTGCCAGGGATGGAATCGTCAGCTATCTCGATTTTATATTATTTTACCTAATTTTCCGCCCACCAAGATCAATGGTAGGCACTCTTCGCAGCTCGCAACCGGAAATAAAGTTCGGGATAGTGAGCTGGGCCAGAAGGGTCGCTGAAGCACAGCAATGTGCGGCCATCTAGAGTGGCCCGAAGGCCCGTTGTCATCCTGCTTCCACTTTCCCTGCCACACCTGCCCTCAAATCATTCTTCCAAGGATCAATAAAGTCCCTTACCTACCTCAGGCATATTTCTTCATCTTCTTCACCCACAATGTGAAGACATAATACGAATAGAGATAGCGCAAAAACTTCAAATATTCCAATTTTCTCTCCAGATGCAGCCTTGGGCAGGTATATTTTAAGGGCTCTGAGCAACTCTCACTTAACACAAGAAAACGACACATCGGAAGCCATATCGGAGAACCTGGATCTCAATAGCTTGCACTCTCCTCCACCGCGCAAGTGTTTCAGCAGGTGTATAGATCTTCCTTTGGATTGTAAAATAGGGGGAGAGCGCGAACGCAGTCCCCCACTACCAAAAATTGCATGCCCCATCTGCCCCAGTTTGGGGTAGTGGCAGGGGTCAGCACGAGCGCAGTGCAATGTCCGCGCCTCTCCCTGGGGGCACCGCCATCTTGACCACGGTCACCCCGACACCAGGTAAGTATGCCAGACAACGGGTCGCACTCGGTCAGCACCCATCGCGACGTCTTGTGTCATTCTGGTGAGGTGCAGACGACGGTCGAAGATTGCTGTTTGCTTCTTGTATATTTTAAGGAGCCATTTCAAGAAACACTAATGGCCCACTAATATGCGTCGACCTGTTAAATAAAATTGAACCTAGCTCTGATTGATGATTAAAAAAAAAGCTCAAGTTTGATCAAATATAATAGCAGTTTTAGCGCAACAAGCATGAATCATCTTTACGCCGCTAGAGGCGCTAGCGCTGCGGTCAATTAACGGAGGGCGCACGTTTCATCCAAGGCTATTCATGTTCATGCACTTGTGCATGCACATTTTCAGCTCCACATCATGACGTTCCAGTCAATAAAGAAATTACAGCACAGTCACTTTCCATGTGAAGGTTTCGCATAACATCCACTGCGAAGATACGTGCGATCTACTAATTGTTTTTTTTTCTGCGCTTCGGGAAGGGATGTTTTGCATATTCGTACATTTTAATAGACCCATTTTTTTTTTGTAATTCGAAGGTATTTTTTTATGGAAAGCAAGTAGCGAGTTAAAACGCACCCGTCCTCTCGTGCTTATGGCTTATGGTACCTTTGTCTTGGGAAAAAAAAAAAACATCATGGGCGAAAGCCAATACAATTTAATTTTAAAGACTAAGCTGTGTATAGAAAACTGTCATGTGAAAGCTCAGGCAGTTTGAAGACACTGTGCGCTTTCATATTCTCACATCGTTTTCGAACGCATTGGTTTGAACTGGGCAAAGGAGGTCTTCTGCAAGTCTCAATTTCGATTCGCAGCAGCCCATGCAATTATCTAGTAAATGTGCATAAATCGAAGTGACGAACTGAGGCGCTGAACGCTGAAGCAGCAGCAAGCAAGCTCTCTTCATTGTTGAACCCTCTCATGAAAACTTTTCAGCGTCTATTGTTGTGGATCTCCTCTAACAGGGTGACAGCGGGAATCCTCAAATGGCCACGACTACTATTTATTTCCCATCTCATTAGACCGAAACGCGCGGTCCAAGGTACAAGTGTTGCGTTAGCGGGAATTATTGCATCGCAGTCTTTGCTTAGGTTGAGAATCTTGGTGGTGGAATGATAAATTGTTGTTGTATGGATTGATGGTAGATATCATACGAGCTAAAATTTTAGAAACGACAGTGAAATCGCTTGAAAACATTGAACACACTCGAAAATAAATTGCGGGTAGTGTTAGACAGCTACAAAATAAGAAAAGCAAACATTATAGGAGGTTCCAAACTGAAACATTCTAAAACACCTAAAGCACGGACGTCTACTGACAAGGTATGTTATTTTGATATTAAAATTCATTTCCGTATGCTGCGATCAACACTCAACACTTGATTGATGTTAGGCCACTACAGTACCAATACTAGCGACTTGAAGTGGCGGCCTGGCTATTGAAACGTCAGGTAACAAAATTTCTGAAATAGGCGCGCTTGTGCGTCACCAAAACATTCAAAGAGGGCGCTTGTGTGTCGCCAACCCATAGATGAGCCGCCAGGATTTCTTCAATAGGATAGGAGGGGGGGGGGGGGTGAGCAAGTGATTACATCCTGGGGCCGTATCAACCGCTAGTGCCCACAAGCTAGGGTCCTTTCAGCACCGCCCCCGTCTCGAAGTGTGGAGCGGGCATGGCTGCTGACGTCACGATATCTTGTAAGCATGTGAAGAGAAAATTTGGACGTCGCAGCACACTCGGGGTGCCTGCAGTTGAAATATAGCGATTCGAGATAGCGATTCTTCGAGTTGATGCAGCGATTCGAGAAAGCTTGTAAAATTGAGCTTTTTTGTGTGTTATAAATATTAAAAAGAAAAAAAAAGTCTAAGTCAAGGACAACCAAGACAGCATTATAGGTACTTTGTATTAAATTTGCAGCATTTCTTTGCGAACTTTGGTGATTTTAAGGGTATCTATCTATCTGGCCGCTTAGGTTTGGGTGGTCTCGTCCGAACACGGCTGCTGACACCAAAGCCCGAGCACTCGGAACGAGGCTCCAGCTACCTGCCTTCGCTTTTAGGTGCCAGGGATGGAATCGTCAGCTATCTCGATTTTATATTATTTTACCTAATTTTCCGCCCACCAAGATCAATGGTAGGCACTCTTCGCAGCTCGCAACCGGAAATAAAGTTCGGGATAGTGAGCTGGGCCAGAAGGGTCGCTGAAGCACAGCAATGTGCGGCCATCTAGAGTGGCCCGAAGGCCCGTTGTCATCCTGCTTCCACTTTCCCTGCCACACCTGCCCTCAAATCATTCTTCCAAGGATCAATAAAGTCCCTTACCTACCTCAGGCATATTTCTTCATCTTCTTCACCCACAATGTGAAGACATAATACGAATAGAGATAGCGCAAAAACTTCAAATATTCCAATTTTCTCTCCAGATGCAGCCTTGGGCAGGTATATTTTAAGCGCTCTGAGCAACTCTCACTTAACACAAGAAAACGACACATCGGAAGCCATATCGGAGAACCTGGATCTCAATAGCTTGCACTCTCCTCCACCGCGCAAGTGTTTCAGCAGGTGTATAGATCTTCCTTTGGATTGTAAAATAGGGGGAGAGCGCGAACGCAGTCCCCCACTACCAAAAATTGCATGCCCCATCTGCCCCAGTTTGGGGTAGTGGCAGGGGTCAGCACGAGCGCAGTGCAATGTCCGCGCCTCTCCCTGGGGGCACCGCCATCTTGACCACGGTCACCCCGACACCAGGTAAGTATGCCAGACAACGGGTCGCACTCGGTCAGCACCCATCGCGACGTCTTGTGTCATTCTGATGAGGTGCAGACGACGGTCGAAGATTGCTGTTTGCTTCTTGTATATTTTAAGGAGCCATTTCAAGAAACACTAATGGCCCACTAATATGCGTCGACCTGTTAAATAAAATTGAACCTAGCTCTGATTGATGATTAAAAAAAAAGCTCAAGTTTGATCAAATATAATAGCAGTTTTAGCGCAACAAGCATGAATCATCTTTACGCCGCTAGAGGCGCTAGCGCTGCGGTCAATTAACGGAGGGCGCACGTTTCATCCAAGGCTATTCATGTTCATGCACTTGTGCATGCACATTTTCAGCTCCACATCATCACGTTCCAGTCAATAAAGAAATTACAGCACAGTCACTTTCCATGTGAAGGTTTCGCATAACATCCACTGCGAAGATACGTGCGATCTACTAATTGTTTGTTTTTTCTGCGCTTCGGGAAGGGATGTTTTGCATATTCGTACATTTTAATAGACCCATTTTTTTTTGTAATTCGAAGGTATTTTTTTATGGAAAGCAAGTAGCGAGTTAAAACGCACCCGTCCTCTCGTGCTTATGGCTTATGGTACCTTTGTCTTGGGAAAAAAAAAACATCATGGGCGAAAGCCAATACAATTTAATTTTAAAGACTAAGCTGTGTATAGAAAACTGTCATGTGAAAGCTCAGGCAGTTTGAAGACACTGTGCGCTTTCATATTCTCACATCGTTTTCGAACGCATTGGTTTGAACTGGGCAAAGGAGGTCTTCTGCAAGTCTCAATTTCGATTCGCAGCAGCCCATGCAATTATCTAGTAAATGTGCATAAATCGAAGTGACGAACTGAGGCGCTGAACGCTGAAGCAGCAGCAAGCAAGCTCTCTTCATTGTTGAACCCTCTCATGAAAACTTTTCAGCGTCTATTGTTGTGGATCTCCTCTAACAGGGTGACAGCGGGAATCCTCAAATGGCCACGACTACTATTTATTTCCCATCTCATTAGACCGAAACGCGCGGTCCAAGGTACAAGTGTTGCGTTAGCGGGAATTATTGCATCGCAGTCTTTGCTTAGGTTGAGAATCTTGGTGGTGGAATGATAAATTGTTGTTGTATGGATTGATGGTAGATATCATACGAGCTAAAATTTTAGAATCGACAGTGAAATCGCTTGAAAACATTGAACACACTCGAAAATAAATTGCGGGTAGTGTTAGACAGCTACAAAATAAGAAAAGCAAACATTATAGGAGGTTCCAAACTGAAACATTCTAAAACACCTAAAGCACGGACGTCTACTGACAAGGTATGTTATTTTGATATTAAAATTCATTTCCGTATGCTGCGATCAACACTCAACACTTGATTGATGTTAGGCCACTACAGTACCAATACTAGCGACTTGAAGTGGCGGCCTGGCTATTGAAACGTCAGGTAACAAAATTTCTGAAATAGGCGCGCTTGTGCGTCACCAAAACATTCAAAGAGGGCGCTTGTGTGTCGCCAACCCATAGATGAGCCGCCAGGATTTCTTCAATAGGATAGGAGGGGGGGGGGGGGGTGAGCAAGTGATTACATCCTGGGGCCGTATCAACCGCTAGTGCCCACAAGCTAGGGTCCTTTCAGCACCGCCCCCGTCTCGAAGTGTGGAGCGGGCATGGCTGCTGACGTCACGATATCTTGTAAGCATGTGAAGAGAAAATTTGGACGTCGCAGCACACTCGGGGTGCCTGCAGTTGAAATATAGCGATTCGAGATAGCGATTCTTCGAGTTGATGCAGCGATTCGAGAAAGCTTGTAAAATTGAGCTTTTTTGTGTGTTATAAATATTAAAAAGAAAAAAAAAGTCTAAGTCAAGGACAACCAAGACAGCATTATAGGTACTTTGTATTAAATTTGCAGCATTTCTTTGCGAACTTTGGTGATTTTAAGGGTATCTATCTATCTGGCCGCTTAGGTTTGGGTGGTCTCGTCCGAACACGGCTGCTGACACCAAAGCCCGAGCACTCGGAACGAGGCTCCAGCTACCTGCCTTCGCTTTTAGGTGCCAGGGATGGAATCGTCAGCTATCTCGATTTTATATTATTTTACCTAATTTTCCGCCCACCAAGATCAATGGTAGGCACTCTTCGCAGCTCGCAACCGGAAATAAAGTTCGGGATAGTGAGCTGGGCCAGAAGGGTCGCTGAAGCACAGCAATGTGCGGCCATCTAGAGTGGCCCGAAGGCCCGTTGTCATCCTGCTTCCACTTTCCCTGCCACACCTGCCCTGAAATCATTCTTCCAAGGATCAATAAAGTCCCTTACCTACCTCAGGCATATTTCTTCATCTTCTTCACCCACAATGTGAAGACATAATACGAATAGAGATAGCGCAAAAACTTCAAATATTCCAATTTTCTCTCCAGATGCAGCCTTGGGCAGGTATATTTTAAGGGCTCTGAGCAACTCTCACTTAACACAAGAAAACGACACATCGGAAGCCATATCGGAGAACCTGGATCTCAATAGCTTGCACTCTCCTCCACCGCGCAAGTGTTTCAGCAGGTGTATAGATCTTCCTTTGGATTGTAAAATAGGGGGAGAGCGCGAACGCAGTCCCCCACTACCAAAAATTGCATGCCCCATCTGCCCCAGTTTGGGGTAGTGGCAGGGGTCAGCACGAGCGCAGTGCAATGTCCGCGCCTCTCCCTAGGGGCACCGCCATCTTGACCACGGTCACCCCGACACCAGGTAAGTATGCCAGACAACGGGTCGCACTCGGTCAGCACCCATCGCGACGTCTTGTGTCATTCTGGTGAGGTGCAGACGACGGTCGAAGATTGCTGTTTGCTTCTTGTATATTTTAAGGAGCCATTTCAAGAAACACTAATGGCCCACTAATATGCGTCGACCTGTTAAATAAAATTGAACCTAGCTCTGATTGATGATTAAAAAAAAAGCTCAAGTTTGATCAAATATAATAGCAGTTTTAGCGCAACAAGCATGAATCATCTTTACGCCGCTAGAGGCGCTAGCGCTGCTGTCAATTAACGGAGGGCGCACGTTTCATCCAAGGCTATTCATGTTCATGCACTTGTGCATGCACATTTTCAGCTCCACATCATGACGTTCCAGTCAATAAAGAAATTACAGCACAGTCACTTTCCATGTGAAGGTTTCGCATAACATCCACTGCGAAGATACGTGCGATCTACTAATTGTTTTTTTTTTCTGCGCTTCGGGAAGGGATGTTTTGCATATTCGTACATTTTAATAGACCCATTTTTTTTTGTAATTCGAAGGTATTTTTTTTATGGAAAGCAAGTAGCGAGTTAAAACGCACCCGTCCTCTCGTGCTTATGGCTTATGGTACCTTTGTCTTGGGAAAAAAAAAAAACATCATGGGTGAAAGCCAATACAATTTAATTTTAAAGACTAAGCTGTGTATAGAAAACTGTCATGTGAAAGCTCAGGCAGTTTGAAGACACTGTGCGCTTTCATATTCTCACATCGTTTTCGAACGCATTGGTTTGAACTGGGCAAAGGAGGTCTTCTGCAAGTCTCAATTTCGATTCGCAGCAGCCCATGCAATTATCTAGTAAATGTGCATAAATCGAAGTGACGAACTGAGGCGCTGAACGCTGAAGCAGCAGCAAGCAAGCTCTCTTCATTGTTGAACCCTCTCATGAAAACTTTTCAGCGTCTATTGTTGTGGATCTCCTCTAACAGGGTGACAGCGGGAATCCTCAAATGGCCACGACTACTATTTATTTCCCATCTCATTAGACCGAAACGCGCGGTCCAAGGTACAAGTGTTGCGTTAGCGGGAATTATTGCATCGCAGTCTTTGCTTAGGTTGAGAATCTTGGTGGTGGAATGATAAATTGTTGTTGTATGGATTGATGGTAGATATCATACGAGCTAAAATTTTAGAAACGACAGTGAAATCGCTTGAAAACATTGAACACACTCGAAAATAAATTGCGGGTAGTGTTAGACAGCTACAAAATAAGAAAAGCAAACATTATAGGAGGTTCCAAACTGAAACATTCTAAAACACCTAAAGCACGGACGTCTACTGACAAGGTATGTTATTTTGATATTAAAATTCATTTCCGTATGCTGCGATCAACACTCAACACTTGATTGATGTTAGGCCACTACAGTACCAATACTAGCGACTTGAAGTGGCGGCCTGGCTATTGAAACGTCAGGTAACAAAATTTCTGAAATAGGCGCGCTTGTGCGTCACCAAAACATTCAAAGAGGGCGCTTGTGTGTCGCCAACCAATAGATGAGCCGCCAGGATTTCTTCAATAGGATAGGAGGGGGGGGGGGGGGGTGAGCAAGTGATTACATCCTGGGGCCGTATCAACCGCTAGTGCCCACAAGCTAGGGTCCTTTCAGCACCGCCCCTGTCTCGAAGTGTGGAGCGGGCATTGCTGCTGACGTCACGATATCTTGTAAGCATGTGAAGAGAAAATTTGGACGTCGCAGCACACTCGGGGTGCCTGCAGTTGAAATATAGCGATTCGAGATAGCGATTCTTCGAGTTGATGCAGCGATTCGAGAAAGCTTGTAAAATTGAGCTTTTTTGTGTGTTATAAATATTAAAAAGAAAAAAAAAAGTCTAAGTCAAGGACAACCAAGACAGCATTATAGGTACTTTGTATTAAATTTGCAGCATTTCTTTGCGAACTTTGGTGATTTTAAGGGTATCTATCTATCTGGCCGCTTAGGTTTGGGTGGTCTCGTCCGAACACGGCTGCTGACACCAAAGCCCGAGCACTCGGAACGAGGCTCCAGCTACCTGCCTTCGCTTTTAGGTGCCAGGGATGGAATCGTCAGCTATCTCGATTTTATATTATTTTACCTAATTTTCCGCCCACCAAGATCAATGGTAGGCACTCTTCGCAGCTCGCAACCGGAAATAAAGTTCGGGATAGTGAGCTGGGCCAGAAGGGTCGCTGAAGCACAGCAATGTGCGGCCATCTAGAGTGGCCCGAAGGCCCGTTGTCATCCTGCTTCCACTTTCCCTGCCACACCTGCCCTCAAATCATTCTTCCAAGGATCAATAAAGTCCCTTACCTACCTCAGGCATATTTCTTCATCTTCTTCACCCACAATGTGAAGACATAATACGAATAGAGATAGCGCAAAAACTTCAAATATTCCAATTTTCTCTCCAGATGCAGCCTTGGGCAGGTATATTTTAAGGGCTCTGAGCAACTCTCACTTAACACAAGAAAACGACACATCGGAAGCCATATCGGAGAACCTGGATCTCAATAGCTTGCACTCTCCTCCACCGCGCAAGTGTTTCAGCAGGTGTATAGATCTTCCTTTGGATTGTAAAATAGGGGGAGAGCGCGAACGCAGTCCCCCACTACCAAAAATTGCATGCCCCATCTGCCCCAGTTTGGGGTAGTGGCAGGGGTCAGCACGAGCGCAGTGCAATGTCCGCGCCTCTCCCTGGGGGCACCGCCATCTTGACCACGGTCACCCCGACACCAGGTAAGTATGCCAGACAACGGGTCGCACTCGGTCAGCACCCATCGCGACGTCTTGTGTCATTCTGGTGAGGTGCAGACGACGGTCGAAGATTGCTGTTTGCTTCTTGTATATTTTAAGGAGCCATTTCAAGAAACACTAATGGCCCACTAATATGCGTCGACCTGTTAAATAAAATTGAACCTAGCTCTGATTGATGATTAAAAAAAAAGCTCAAGTTTGATCAAATATAATAGCAGTTTTAGCGCAACAAGCATGAATCATCTTTACGCCGCTAGAGGCGCTAGCGCTGCTGTCAATTAACGGAGGGCGCACGTTTCATCCAAGGCTATTCATGTTCATGCACTTGTGCATGCACATTTTCAGCTCCACATCATGACGTTCCAGTCAATAAAGAAATTACAGCACAGTCACTTTCCATGTGAAGGTTTCGCATAACATCCACTGCGAAGATACGTGCGATCTACTAATTGTTTTTTTTTTCTGCGCTTCGGGAAGGGATGTTTTGCATATTCGTACATTTTAATAGACCCATTTTTTTTTGTAATTCGAAGGTATTTTTTTATGGAAAGCAAGTAGCGAGTTAAAACGCACCCGTCCTCTCGTGCTTATGGCTTATGGTACCTTTGTCTTGGGAAAAAAAAAAAACATCATGGGCGAAAGCCAATACAATTTAATTTTAAAGACTAAGCTGTGTATAGAAAACTGTCATGTGAAAGCTCAGGCAGTTTGAAGACACTGTGCGCTTTCATATTCTCACATCGTTTTCGAACGCATTGGTTTGAACTGGGCAAAGGAGGTCTTCTGCAAGTCTCAATTTCGATTCGCAGCAGCCCATGCAATTATCTAGTAAATGTGCATAAATCGAAGTGACGAACTGAGGCGCTGAACGCTGAAGCAGCAGCAAGCAAGCTCTCTTCATTGTTGAACCCTCTCATGAAAACTTTTCAGCGTCTATTGTTGTGGATCTCCTCTAACAGGGTGACAGCGGGAATCCTCAAATGGCCACGACTACTATTTATTTCCCATCTCATTAGACCGAAACGCGCGGTCCAAGGTACAAGTGTTGCGTTAGCGGGAATTATTGCATCGCAGTCTTTGCTTAGGTTGAGAATCTTGGTGGTGGAATGATAAATTGTTGTTGTATGGATTGATGGTAGATATCATACGAGCTAAAATTTTAGAAACGACAGTGAAATCGCTTGAAAACATTGAACACACTCGAAAATAAATTGCGGGTAGTGTTAGACAGCTACAAAATAAGAAAAGCAAACATTATAGGAGGTTCCAAACTGAAACATTCTAAAACACCTAAAGCACGGACGTCTACTGACAAGGTATGTTATTTTGATATTAAAATTCATTTCCGTATGCTGCGATCAACACTCAACACTTGATTGATGTTAGGCCACTACAGTACCAATACTAGCGACTTGAAGTGGCGGCCTGGCTATTGAAACGTCAGGTAACAAAATTTCTGAAATAGGCGCGCTTGTGCGTCACCAAAACATTCAAAGAGGGCGCTTGTGTGTCGCCAACCCATAGATGAGCCGCCAGGATTTCTTCAATAGGATAGGAGGGGGGGGGGGGGGTGAGCAAGTGATTACATCCTGGGGCCGTATCAACCGCTAGTGCCCACAAGCTAGGGTCCTTTCAGCACCGCCCCTGTCTCGAAGTGTGGAGCGGGCATGGCTGCTGACGTCACGATATCTTGTAAGCATGTGAAGAGAAAATTTGGACGTCGCAGCACACTCGGGGTGCCTGCAGTTGAAATATAGCGATTCGAGATAGCGATTCTTCGAGTTGATGCAGCGATTCGAGAAAGCTTGTAAAATTGAGCTTTTTTGTGTGTTATAAATATTAAAAAGAAAAAAAAAGTCTAAGTCAAGGACAACCAAGACAGCATTATAGGTGGTGGTGGTGAAAAACATTTATTTACAAAAGAGAGGTGTAGGACCTCTGTAGAGGCCCCTACAGACTAGGTGGAGTCTCTATTCCGGGACCCCATTGGTTAAAGCCGCCGTCTTGGCTCTCTGGACCAAGGCCTGCTGGGCCTGAAGGTCTGAGCAGCCGAGCAGGGCCGCCTCCCAGTCCTCTCGCCTAGGGTTTGGGTTAGGAGTAATGGCTGCGTTAGCTTGGCAGGCCCACACCATGTGGTAGGTGTCTGCCACCTCCCCACAGTGCTGGCACTGTCCTGTGACCGTAGGGTCGAAATGTTTGACTATGGCAGGACATAGCAATGTATTCGTCTGGAGGCGAAGCAAAATGCGCTCCTCTGCTTTCTTCAACCCCCGTGCGGGGGGAGGGTAGCGGCGATGACTTTCCCGATAATAATAAAGAATTTCCTTATATCGGAGGAGAGGGTAACCCTCCTCATCGGTCTCCATCGGCATTGACGAAGGTAGCCCGGAAATGAGCGCTCGGGCAGCCGCATCTGCAGCCTCATTTCCCCGCAATCCCTGATGGCCCGGTGTCCATATAATGCGTTTCGGATGAGGGTCCGTGTCTCTTATGCAGTTGCGCAGTATTGTCTCGGCTAACGGTGATATGTACCCGGCTGTATAATTACGACACGCTCGGCGCGAATCCGTGATAATATACCGGGAATTACTGTGAGAGGCCGCAAGGGCAATGGCGACCTCCTCAGCCTGTGTTACAGAATACGCCCTAAAGGTTAGCCCATCCACCTGTGTGCCCTCGTGAATAGCAGCCGCCGTGTACCACCCCTTGGAGGTGGGGCCAGCAACGTCCACGTAGTACACACCTGGCTTCTGTCCAAATTGTCGTTCCAGCGCCCGAGCGCGTGCGTCACGTCGCGCTGTGTGTTCATCTCTGTCCATTTTAGTGGGTAGAGGTCGGACCAGAAGGGCTGTGCGCCACAGTTCTGGCACTTTGACCCGTTCCTGTTGTTCGAAATCATGTCTTATGTGCAGACGTGCAAGCAGGCGTTGGCCAGAGTTGGTTTGGGCTAGCCGTGTGTACTGGTTTAAAAGATGGGCTTCCTTCAGCTCTTGGTATGAATTAATCACACCCAATGCCTTGAGACGGCTGTTGGATGTAGAGATCGGAAGATCAAGAGCCCGCTTTATTGTCTTTTTAATGATTGCCTCGATTCGTTCTTCCTCATGTTTGCGGAGGGAGAGGTAAGGGACGGAGTACATGACCCTGCTGGTGACAAAAGCGTGCGCTAGCCGCAACGCATCTGTGCACCGAAGTCCCCCCCTCTTGTTGGAGACCCTGCGGATCATGCGACCCACCTGGTCTCCTATCTTCCTTAATTTCGTCAATGTTGTGTCAATCCGGAGCTGCTGGTGAATGTATAGGCCCAGGACCCTGATCTCCTCCGCTCGTCTGATTGGGCCCGCAGGAAGAGTGATGGAGATATCTGTGTTGTCTTTAGGCATGCCTCTAATGTGAAGGAATTCGGATTTGTTGGGTGCGCATTCGAGTCCGCAACGCGCCGCGTAGGTGTGTACAATTTCGGCAGCCTGTTGCAGACTGGTCTCAATGGCACCTAAGTTCCCTTGAGTTGCCCATACCGTAATGTCATCGGCATAGAGGGCATGATGAATGCCCTCTATGGCCGCCAGCTGACGTGGCAGGTGCATCATTGCGACGTTAAATAGAATGGGGGAGAGAACAGCCCCTTGCGGTGTCCCTCTGGTACCCATTTGATACGGCCCGAATTCGGAGTCTTCAATGCGGAGCAGGGCGGCTCTGTCCGATAAAAAGTCCTTGACGTAATTAAATGTGTTCTGACCACAGTTAGTGAGGCTTAGGTGTTCGAGTATGACGCTGTGTTTAACATTGTCAAAGGCCCCCTTCAGATCTAAGGCGAGGATGACCCTGTCGTTATGTTTCATCGCCACCGGTTGGATGACCTCTCGGTGTAGTTGCAGGAGTACATCCTGTGCCGATTTGTGAGGACGGAATCCGAACATGGTAGGGGCGAAAGCCCCTTTCTGTTCAAGATATTCCGAAAGTCTGTCCCGCACCATCGTCTCCATCAACTTGCCAACGCAAGACGTTAGAGAGATGGGGCGAAGGTTGTCTATGTTTACTGGCTTCCCCGGTTTGGGAATGAATGTGACCAGTGATGTCTTCCACTCTGAAGGGACCGATATCCGACCACTCCAGATGGCGTTGATGTATTCCAAGAGGTGTGCCAGCGCAGGATCGGCCAAATTTGCCAGCGTCTTGACCGTGATTTTATCCTTACCAGGGGCTGTTCCTCTACGCATTTTAGCCATTGCCGCCTTCATATCATGTAGAAGAAAAGGGGCATCTAGGGTCTCGTTTTCTTAGCATTATAGGTACTTTGTATTAAATTTGCAGCATTTCTTTGCGAACTTTGGTGATTTTAAGGGTATCTATCTATCTGGCCGCTTAGGTTTGGGTGGTCTCGTCCGAACACGGCTGCTGACACCAAAGCCCGAGCACTCGGAACGAGGCTCCAGCTACCTGCCTTCGCTTTTAGGTGCCAGGGATGGAATCGTCAGCTATCTCGATTTTATATTATTTTACCTAATTTTCCGCCCACCAAGATCAATGGTAGGCACTCTTCGCAGCTCGCAACCGGAAATAAAGTTCGGGATAGTGAGGTGGGCCAGAAGGGTCGCTGAAGCACAGCAATGTGCGGCCATCTAGAGTGGCCCGAAGGCCCGTTGTCATCCTGCTTCCACTTTCCCTGCCACACCTGCCCTCAAATCATTCTTCCAAGGATCAATAAAGTCCCTTACCTACCTCAGGCATATTTCTTCATCTTCTTCACCCACAATGTGAAGACATAATACGAATAGAGATAGCGCAAAAACTTCAAATATTCCAATTTTCTCTCCAGATGCAGCCTTGGGCAGGTATATTTTAAGGGCTCTGAGCAACTCTCACTTAACACAAGAAAACGACACATCGGAAGCCATATCGGAGAACCTGGATCTCAATAGCTTGCACTCTCCTCCACCGCGCAAGTGTTTCAGCAGGTGTATAGATCTTCCTTTGGATTGTAAAATAGGGGGAGAGCGCGAACGCAGTCCCCCACTACCAAAAATTGCATGCCCCATCTGCCCCAGTTTGGGGTAGTGGCAGGGGTCAGCACGAGCGCAGTGCAATGTCCGCGCCTCTCCCTGGGGGCACCGCCATCTTGACCACGGTCACCCCGACACCAGGTAAGTATGCCAGACAACGGGTCGCACTCGGTCAGCACCCATCGCGACGTCTTGTGTCATTCTGGTGAGGTGCAGACGACGGTCGAAGATTGCTGTTTGCTTCTTGTATATTTTAAGGAGCCATTTCAAGAAACACTAATGGCCCACTAATATGCGTCGACCTGTTAAATAAAATTGAACCTAGCTCTGATTGATGATTAAAAAAAAAGCTCAAGTTTGATCAAATATAATAGCAGTTTTAGCGCAACAAGCATGAATCATCTTTACGCCGCTAGAGGCGCTAGCGCTGCTGTCAATTAACGGAGGGCGCACGTTTCATCCAAGGCTATTCATGTTCATGCACTTGTGCATGCACATTTTCAGCTCCACATCATGACGTTCCAGTCAATAAAGAAATTACAGCACAGTCACTTTCCATGTGAAGGTTTCGCATAACATCCACTGCGAAGATACGTGCGATCTACTAATTGTTTTTTTTTCTGCGCTTCGGGAAGGGATGTTTTGCATATTCGTACATTTTAATAGACCCATTTTTTTTTTGTAATTCGAAGGTATTTTTTTATGGAAAGCAAGTAGCGAGTTAAAACGCACCCGTCCTCTCGTGCTTATGGCTTATGGTACCTTTGTCTTGGGAAAAAAAAAAAAAAACATCATGGGCGAAAGCCAATACAATTTAATTTTAAAGACTAAGCTGTGTATAGAAAACTGTCATGTGAAAGCTCAGGCAGTTTGAAGACACTGTGCGCTTTCATATTCTCACATCGTTTTCGAACGCATTGGTTTGAACTGGGCAAAGGAGGTCTTCTGCAAGTCTCAATTTCGATTCGCAGCAGCCCATGCAATTATCTAGTAAATGTGCATAAATCGAAGTGACGAACTGAGGCGCTGAACGCTGAAGCAGCAGCAAGCAAGCTCTCTTCATTGTTGAACCCTCTCATGAAAACTTTTCAGCGTCTATTGTTGTGGATCTCCTCTAACAGGGTGACAGCGGGAATCCTCAAATGGCCACGACTACTATTTATTTCCCATCTCATTAGACCGAAACGCGCGGTCCAAGGTACAAGTGTTGCGTTAGCGGGAATTATTGCATCGCAGTCTTTGCTTAGGTTGAGAATCTTGGTGGTGGAATGATAAATTGTTGTTGTATGGATTGATGGTAGATATCATACGAGCTAAAATTTTAGAAACGACAGTGAAATCGCTTGAAAACATTGAACACACTCGAAAATAAATTGCGGGTAGTGTTAGACAGCTACAAAATAAGAAAAGCAAACATTATAGGAGGTTCCAAACTGAAACATTCTAAAACACCTAAAGCACGGACGTCTACTGACAAGGTATGTTATTTTGATATTAAAATTCATTTCCGTATGCTGCGATCAACACTCAACACTTGATTGATGTTAGGCCACTACAGTACCAATACTAGCGACTTGAAGTGGCGGCCTGGCTATTGAAACGTCAGGTAACAAAATTTCTGAAATAGGCGCGCTTGTGCGTCACCAAAACATTCAAAGAGGGCGCTTGTGTGTCGCCAACCCATAGATGAGCCGCCAGGATTTCTTCAATAGGATAGGAGGGGGGGGGGGGGTGAGCAAGTGATTACATCCTGGGGCCGTATCAACCGCTAGTGCCCACAAGCTAGGGTCCTTTCAGCACCGCCCCTGTCTCGAAGTGTGGAGCGGGCATGGCTGCTGACGTCACGATATCTTGTAAGCATGTGAAGAGAAAATTTGGACGTCGCAGCACACTCGGGGTGCCTGCAGTTGAAATATAGCGATTCGAGATAGCGATTCTTCGAGTTGATGCAGCGATTCGAGAAAGCTTGTAAAATTGAGCTTTTTTGTGTGTTATAAATATTAAAAAGAAAAAAAAAGTCTAAGTCAAGGACAACCAAGACAGCATTATAGGTACTTTGTATTAAATTTGCAGCATTTCTTTGCGAACTTTGGTGATTTTAAGGGTATCTATCTATCTGGCCGCTTAGGTTTGGGTGGTCTCGTCCGAACACGGCTGCTGACACCAAAGCCCGAGCACTCGGAACGAGGCTCCAGCTACCTGCCTTCGCTTTTAGGTGCCAGGGATGGAATCGTCAGCTATCTCGATTTTATATTATTTTACCTAATTTTCCGCCCACCAAGATCAATGGTAGGCACTCTTCGCAGCTCGCAACCGGAAATAAAGTTCGGGATAGTGAGGTGGGCCAGAAGGGTCGCTGAAGCACAGCAATGTGCGGCCATCTAGAGTGGCCCGAAGGCCCGTTGTCATCCTGCTTCCACTTTCCCTGCCACACCTGCCCTCAAATCATTCTTCCAAGGATCAATAAAGTCCCTTACCTACCTCAGGCATATTTCTTCATCTTCTTCACCCACAATGTGAAGACATAATACGAATAGAGATAGCGCAAAAACTTCAAATATTCCAATTTTCTCTCCAGATGCAGCCTTGGGCAGGTATATTTTAAGGGCTCTGAGGAACTCTCACTTAACACAAGAAAACGACACATCGGAAGCCATATCGGAGAACCTGGATCTCAATAGCTTGCACTCTCCTCCACCGCGCAAGTGTTTCAGCAGGTGTATAGATCTTCCTTTGGATTGTAAAATAGGGGGAGAGCGCGAACGCAGTCCCCCACTACCAAAAATTGCATGCCCCATCTGCCCCAGTTTGGGGTAGTGGCAGGGGTCAGCACGAGCGCAGTGCAATGCCCGCGCCTCTCCCTGGGGGCACCGCCATCTTGACCACGGTCACCCCGACACCAGGTAAGTATGCCAGACAACGGGTCGCACTCGGTCAGCACCCATCGCGACGTCTTGTGTCATTCTGGTGAGGTGCAGACGACGGTCGAAGATTGCTGTTTGCTTCTTGTATATTTTAAGGAGCCATTTCAAGAAACACTAATGGCCCACTAATATGCGTCGACCTGTTAAATAAAATTGAACCTAGCTCTGGTTGATGATTAAAAAAAAAGCTCAAGTTTGATCAAATATAATAGCAGTTTTAGCGCAACAAGCATGAATCATCTTTACGCCGCTAGAGGCGCTAGCGCTGCTGTCAATTAACGGAGGGCGCACGTTTCATCCAAGGCTATTCATGTTCATGCACTTGTGCATGCACATTTTCAGCTCCACATCATGACGTTCCAGTCAATAAAGAAATTACAGCACAGTCACTTTCCATGTGAAGGTTTCGCATAACATCCACTGCGAAGATACGTGCGATCTACTAATTGTTTTTTTTTTCTGCGCTTCGGGAAGGGATGTTTTGCATATTCGTACATTTTAATAGACCCATTTTTTTTTTGTAATTCGAAGGTATTTTTTTATGGAAAGCAAGTAGCGAGTTAAAACGCACCCGTCCTCTCGTGCTTATGGCTTATGGTACCTTTGTCTTGGGAAAAAAAAAACATCATGGGCGAAAGCCAATACAATTTAATTTTAAAGACTAAGCTGTGTATAGAAAACTGTCATGTGAAAGCTCAGGCAGTTTGAAGACACTGTGCGCTTTCATATTCTCACATCGTTTTCGAACGCATTGGTTTGAACTGGGCAAAGGAGGTCTTCTGCAAGTCTCAATTTCGATTCGCAGCAGCCCATGCAATTATCTAGTAAATGTGCATAAATCGAAGTGACGAACTGAGGCGCTGAACGCTGAAGCAGCAGCAAGCAAGCTCTCTTCATTGTTGAACCCTCTCATGAAAACTTTTCAGCGTCTATTGTTGTGGATCTCCTCTAACAGGGTGACAGCGGGAATCCTCAAATGGCCACGACTACTATTTATTTCCCATCTCATTAGACCGAAACGCGCGGTCCAAGGTACAAGTGTTGCGTTAGCGGGAATTATTGCATCGCAGTCTTTGCTTAGGTTGAGAATCTTGGTGGTGGAATGATAAATTGTTGTTGTATGGATTGATGGTAGATATCATACGAGCTAAAATTTTAGAAACGACAGTGAAATCGCTTGAAAACATTGAACACACTCGAAAATAAATTGCGGGTAGTGTTAGACAGCTACAAAATAAGAAAAGCAAACATTATAGGAGGTTCCAAACTGAAACATTCTAAAACACCTAAAGCACGGACGTCTACTGACAAGGTATGTTATTTTGATATTAAAATTCATTTCCGTATGCTGCGATCAACACTCAACACTTGATTGATGTTAGGCCACTACAGTACCAATACTAGCGACTTGAAGTGGCGGCCTGGCTATTGAAACGTCAGGTAACAAAATTTCTGAAATAGGCGCGCTTGTGCGTCACCAAAACATTCAAAGAGGGCGCTTGTGTGTCGCCAACCCATAGATGAGCCGCCAGGATTTCTTCAATAGGATAGGAGGGGGGGGGGGGGGTGAGCAAGTGATTACATCCTGGGGCCGTATCAACCGCTAGTGCCCACAAGCTAGGGTCCTTTCAGCACCGCCCCCGTCTCGAAGTGTGGAGCGGGCATGGCTGCTGACGTCACGATATCTTGTAAGCATGTGAAGAGAAAATTTGGACGTCGCAGCACACTCGGGGTGCCTGCAGTTGAAATATAGCGATTCGAGATAGCGATTCTTCGAGTTGATGCAGCGATTCGAGAAAGCTTGTAAAATTGAGCTTTTTTGTGTGTTATAAATATTAAAAAGAAAAAAAAAGTCTAAGTCAAGGACAACCAAGACAGCATTATAGGTACTTTGTATTAAATTTGCAGCATTTCTTTGCGAACTTTGGTGATTTTAAGGGTATCTATCTATCTGGCCGCTTAGGTTTGGGTGGTCTCGTCCGAACACGGCTGCTGACACCAAAGCCCGAGCACTCGGAACGAGGCTCCAGCTACCTGCCTTCGCTTTTAGGTGCCAGGGATGGAATCGTCAGCTATCTCGATTTTATATTATTTTACCTAATTTTCCGCCCACCAAGATCAATGGTAGGCACTCTTCGCAGCTCGCAACCGGAAATAAAGTTCGGGATAGTGAGCTGGGCCAGAAGGGTCGCTGAAGCACAGCAATGTGCGGCCATCTAGAGTGGCCCGAAGGCCCGTTGTCATCCTGCTTCCACTTTCCCTGCCACACCTGCCCTCAAATCATTCTTCCAAGGATCAATAAAGTCCCTTACCTACCTCAGGCATATTTCTTCATCTTCTTCACCCACAATGTGAAGACATAATACGAATAGAGATAGCGCAAAAACTTCAAATATTCCAATTTTCTCTCCAGATGCAGCCTTGGGCAGGTATATTTTAAGGGCTCTGAGCAACTCTCACTTAACACAAGAAAACGACACATCGGAAGCCATATCGGAGAACCTGGATCTCAATAGCTTGCACTCTCCTCCACCGCGCAAGTGTTTCAGCAGGTGTATAGATCTTCCTTTGGATTGTAAAATAGGGGGAGAGCGCGAACGCAGTCCCCCACTACCAAAAATTGCATGCCCCATCTGCCCCAGTTTGGGGTAGTGGCAGGGGTCAGCACGAGCGCAGTGCAATGTCCGCGCCTCTCCCTGGGGGCACCGCCATCTTGACCACGGTCACCCCGACACCAGGTAAGTATGCCAGACAACGGGTCGCACTCGGTCAGCACCCATCGCGACGTCTTGTGTCATTCTGGTGAGGTGCAGACGACGGTCGAAGATTGCTGTTTGCTTCTTGTATATTTTAAGGAGCCATTTCAAGAAACACTAATGGCCCACTAATATGCGTCGACCTGTTAAATAAAATTGAACCTAGCTCTGATTGATGATTAAAAAAAAAGCTCAAGTTTGATCAAATATAATAGCAGTTTTAGCGCAACAAGCATGAATCATCTTTACGCCGCTAGAGGCGCTAGCGCTGCTGTCAATTAACGGAGGGCGCACGTTTCATCCAAGGCTATTCATGTTCATGCACTTGTGCATGCACATTTTCAGCTCCACATCATGACGTTCCAGTCAATAAAGAAATTACAGCACAGTCACTTTCCATGTGAAGGTTTCGCATAACATCCACTGCGAAGATACGTGCGATCTACTAATTGTTTTTTTTTTCTGCGCTTCGGGAAGGGATGTTTTGCATATTCGTACATTTTAATAGACCCATTTTTTTTTTGTAATTCGAAGGTATTTTTTTATGGAAAGCAAGTAGCGAGTTAAAACGCACCCGTCCTCTCGTGCTTATGGCTTATGGTACATTTGTCTTGGGAAAAAAAAAAAACATCATGGGCGAAAGCCAATACAATTTAATTTTAAAGACTAAGCTGTGTATAGAAAACTGTCATGTGAAAGCTCAGGCAGTTTGAAGACACTGTGCGCTTTCATATTCTCACATCGTTTTCGAACGCATTGGTTTGAACTGGGCAAAGGAGGTCTTCTGCAAGTCTCAATTTCGATTCGCAGCAGCCCATGCAATTATCTAGTAAATGTGCATAAATCGAAGTGACGAACTGAGGCGCTGAACGCTGAAGCAGCAGCAAGCAAGCTCTCTTCATTGTTGAACCCTCTCATGAAAACTTTTCAGCGTCTATTGTTGTGGATCTCCTCTAACAGGGTGACAGCGGGAATCCTCAAATGGCCACGACTACTATTTATTTCCCATCTCATTAGACCGAAACGCGCGGTCCAAGGTACAAGTGTTGCGTTAGCGGGAATTATTGCATCGCAGTCTTTGCTTAGGTTCAGAATCTTGGTGGTGGAATGATAAATTGTTGTTGTATGGATTGATGGTAGATATCATACGAGCTAAAATTTTAGAAACGACAGTGAAATCGCTTGAAAACATTGAACACACTCGAAAATAAATTGCGGGTAGTGTTAGACAGCTACAAAATAAGAAAAGCAAACATTATAGGAGGTTCCAAACTGAAACATTCTAAAACACCTAAAGCACGGACGTCTACTGACAAGGTATGTTATTTTGATATTAAAATTCATTTCCGTATGCTGCGATCAACACTCAACACTTGATTGATGTTAGGCCACTACAGTACCAATACTAGCGACTTGAAGTGGCGGCCTGGCTATTGAAACGTCAGGTAACAAAATTTCTGAAATAGGCGCGCTTGTGCGTCACCAAAACATTCAAAGAGGGCGCTTGTGTGTCGCCAACCCATAGATGAGCCGCCAGGATTTCTTCAATAGGATAGGAGGGGGGGGGGGGGGGTGAGCAAGTGATTACATCCTGGGGCCGTATCAACCGCTAGTGCCCACAAGCTAGGGTCCTTTCAGCACCGCCCCCGTCTCGAAGTGTGGAGCGGGCATGGCTGGTGACGTCACGATATCTTGTAAGCATGTGAAGAGAAAATTTGGACGTCGCAGCACACTCGGGGTGCCTGCAGTTGAAATATAGCGATTCGAGATAGCGATTCTTCGAGTTGATGCAGCGATTCGAGAAAGCTTGTAAAATTGAGCTTTTTTGTGTGTTATAAATATTAAAAAGAAAAAAAAAGTCTAAGTCAAGGACAACCAAGACAGCATTATAGGTACTTTGTATTAAATTTGCAGCATTTCTTTGCGAACTTTGGTGATTTTAAGGGTATCTATCTATCTGGCCGCTTAGGTTTGGGTGGTCTCGTCCGAACACGGCTGCTGACACCAAAGCCCGAGCACTCGGAACGAGGCTCCAGCTACCTGCCTTCGCTTTTATATGCCAGGGATGGAATCGTCAGCTATCTCGATTTTATATTATTTTACCTAATTTTCCGCCCACCAAGATCAATGGTAGGCACTCTTCGCAGCTCGCAACCGGAAATAAAGTTCGGGATAGTGAGCTGGGCCAGAAGGGTCGCTGAAGCACAGCAATGTGCGGCCATCTAGAGTGGCCCGAAGGCCCGTTGTCATCCTGCTTCCACTTTCCCTGCCACACCTGCCCTCAAATCATTCTTCCAAGGATCAATAAAGTCCCTTACCTACCTCAGGCATATTTCTTCATCTTCTTCACCCACAATGTGAAGACATAATACGAATAGAGATAGCGCAAAAACTTCAAATATTCCAATTTTCTCTCCAGATGCAGCCTTGGGCAGGTATATTTTAAGGGCTCTGAGCAACTCTCACTTAACACAAGAAAACGACACATCGGAAGCCATATCGGAGAACCTGGATCTCAATAGCTTGCACTCTCCTCCACCGCGCAAGTGTTTCAGCGGGTGTATAGATCTTCCTTTGGATTGTAAAATAGGGGGAGAGCGCGAACGCAGTCCCCCACTACCAAAAATTGCATGCCCCATCTGCCCCAGTTTGGGGTAGTGGCAGGGGTCAGCACGAGCGCAGTGCAATGTCCGCGCCTCTCCCTGGGGGCACCGCCATCTTGACCACGGTCACCCCGACACCAGGTAAGTATGCCAGACAACGGGTCGCACTCGGTCAGCACCCATCGCGACGTCTTGTGTCATTCTGGTGAGGTGCAGACGACGGTCGAAGATTGCTGTTTGCTTCTTGTATATTTTAAGGAGCCATTTCAAGAAACACTAATGGCCCACTAATATGCGTCGACCTGTTAAATAAAATTGAACCTAGCTCTGATTGATGATTAAAAAAAAAGCTCAAGTTTGATCAAATATAATAGCAGTTTTAGCGCAACAAGCATGAATCATCTTTACGCCGCTAGAGGCGCTAGCGCTGCTGTCAATTAACGGAGGGCGCACGTTTCATCCAAGGCTATTCATGTTCATGCACTTGTGCATGCACATTTTCAGCTCCACATCATGACGTTCCAGTCAATAAAGAAATTACAGCACAGTCACTTTCCATGTGAAGGTTTCGCATAACATCCACTGCGAAGATACGTGCGATCTACTAATTGTTTTTTTTTTCTGCGCTTCGGGAAGGGATGTTTTGCATATTCGTACATTTTAATAGACCCATTTTTTTTTTTGTAATTCGAAGGTATTTTTTTATGGAAAGCAAGTAGCGAGTTAAAACGCACCCGTCCTCTCGTGCTTATGGCTTATGGTACCTTTGTCTTGGAAAAAAAAAAAAAACATCATGGGCGAAAGCCAATACAATTTAATTTTAAAGACTAAGCTGTGTATAGAAAACTGTCATGTGAAAGCTCAGGCAGTTTGAAGACACTGTGCGCTTTCATATTCTCACATCGTTTTCGAACGCATTGGTTTGAACTGGGCAAAGGAGGTCTTCTGCAAGTCTCAATTTCGATTCGCAGCAGCCCATGCAATTATCTAGTAAATGTGCATAAATCGAAGTGACGAACTGAGGCGCTGAACGCTGAAGCAGCAGCAAGCAAGCTCTCTTCATTGTTGAACCCTCTCATGAAAACTTTTCAGCGTCTATTGTTGTGGATCTCCTCTAACAGGGTGACAGCGGGAATCCTCAAATGGCCACGACTACTATTTATTTCCCATCTCATTAGACCGAAACGCGCGGTCCAAGGTACAAGTGTTGCGTTAGCGGGAATTATTGCATCGCAGTCTTTGCTTAGGTTGAGAATCTTGGTGGTGGAATGATAAATTGTTGTTGTATGGATTGATGGTAGATATCATACGAGCTAAAATTTTAGAAACGACAGTGAAATCGCTTGAAAACATTGAACACACTCGAAAATAAATTGCGGGTAGTGTTAGACAGCTACAAAATAAGAAAAGCAAACATTATAGGAGGTTCCAAACTGAAACATTCTAAAACACCTAAAGCACGGACGTCTACTGACAAGGTATGTTATTTTGATATTAAAATTCATTTCCGTATGCTGCGATCAACACTCAACACTTGATTGATGTTAGGCCACTACAGTACCAATACTAGCGACTTGAAGTGGCGGCCTGGCTATTGAAACGTCAGGTAACAAAATTTCTGAAATAGGCGCGCTTGTGCGTCACCAAAACATTCAAAGAGGGCGCTTGTGTGTCGCCAACCCATAGATGAGCCGCCAGGATTTCTTCAATAGGATAGGAGGGGGGGGGGGGGGGGGGGGTGAGCAAGTGATTACATCCTGGGGCCGTATCAACCGCTAGTGCCCACAAGCTAGGGTCCTTTCAGCACCGCCCCCGTCTCGAAGTGTGGAGCGGGCATGGCTGCTGACGTCACGATATCTTGTAAGCATGTGAAGAGAAAATTTGGACGTCGCAGCACACTCGGGGTGCCTGCAGTTGAAATATAGCGATTCGAGATAGCGATTCTTCGAGTTGATGCAGCGATTCGAGAAAGCTTGTAAAATTGAGCTTTTTTGTGTGTTATAAATATTAAAAAGAAAAAAAAAGTCTAAGTCAAGGACAACCAAGACAGCATTATAGGTACTTTGTATTAAATTTGCAGCATTTCTTTGCGAACTTTGGTGATTTTAAGGGTATCTATCTATCTGGCCGCTTAGGTTTGGGTGGTCTCGTCCGAACACGGCTGCTGACACCAAAGCCCGAGCACTCGGAACGAGGCTCCAGCTACCTGCCTTCGCTTTTAGGTGCCAGGGATGGAATCGTCAGCTATCTCGATTTTATATTATTTTACCTAATTTTCCGCCCACCAAGATCAATGGTAGGCACTCTTCGCAGCTCGCAACCGGAAATAAAGTTCGGGATAGTGAGCTGGGCCAGAAGGGTCGCTGAAGCACAGCAATGTGCGGCCATCTAGAGTGGCCCGAAGGCCCGTTGTCATCCTGCTTCCACTTTCCCTGCCACACCTGCCCTCAAATCATTCTTCCAAGGATCAATAAAGTCCCTTACCTACCTCAGGCATATTTCTTCATCTTCTTCACCCACAATGTGAAGACATAATACGAATAGAGATAGCGCAAAAACTTCAAATATTCCAATTTTCTCTCCAGATGCAGCCTTGGGCAGGTATATTTTAAGGGCTCTGAGCAACTCTCACTTAACACAAGAAAACGACACATCGGAAGCCATATCGGAGAACCTGGATCTCAATAGCTTGCACTCTCCTCCACCGCGCAAGTGTTTCAGCAGGTGTATAGATCTTCCTTTGGATTGTAAAATAGGGGGAGAGCGCGAACGCAGTCCCCCACTACCAAAAATTGCATGCCCCATCTGCCCCAGTTTGGGGTAGTGGCAGGGGTCAGCACGAGCGCAGTGCAATGTCCGCGCCTCTCCCTGGGGGCACCGCCATCTTGACCACGGTCACCCCGACACCAGGTAAGTATGCCAGACAACGGGTCGCACTCGGTCAGCACCCATCGCGACGTCTTGTGTCATTCTGGTGAGGTGCAGACGACGGTCGAAGATTGCTGTTTGCTTCTTGTATATTTTAAGGAGCCATTTCAAGAAACACTAATGGCCCACTAATATGCGTCGACCTGTTAAATAAAATTGAACCTAGCTCTGATTGATGATTAAAAAAAAAGCTCAAGTTTGATCAAATATAATAGCAGTTTTAGCGCAACAAGCATGAATCATCTTTACGCCGCTAGAGGCGCTAGCGCTGCTGTCAATTAACGGAGGGCGCACGTTTCATCCAAGGCTATTCATGTTCATGCACTTGTGCATGCACATTTTCAGCTCCACATCATGACGTTCCAGTCAATAAAGAAATTACAGCACAGTCACTTTCCATGTGAAGGTTTCGCATAACATCCACTGCGAAGATACGTGCGATCTACTAATTGTTTTTTTTTTCTGCGCTTCGGGAAGGGATGTTTTGCATATTCGTACATTTTAATAGACCCATTTTTTTTTTTGTAATTCGAAGGTATTTTTTTATGGAAAGCAAGTAGCGAGTTAAAACGCACCCGTCCTCTCGTGCTTATGGCTTATGGTACCTTTGTCTTGGAAAAAAAAAAAAACATCATGGGCGAAAGCCAATACAATTTAATTTTAAAGACTAAGCTGTGTATAGAAAACTGTCATGTGAAAGCTCAGGCAGTTTGAAGACACTGTGCGCTTTCATATTCTCACATCGTTTTCGAACGCATTGGTTTGAACTGGGCAAAGGAGGTCTTCTGCAAGTCTCAATTTCGATTCGCAGCAGCCCATGCAATTATCTAGTAAATGTGCATAAATCGAAGTGACGAACTGAGGCGCTGAACGCTGAAGCAGCAGCAAGCAAGCTCTCTTCATTGTTGAACCCTCTCATGAAAACTTTTCAGCGTCTATTGTTGTGGATCTCCTCTAACAGGGTGACAGCGGGAATCCTCAAATGGCCACGACTACTATTTATTTCCCATCTCATTAGACCGAAACGCGCGGTCCAAGGTACAAGTGTTGCGTTAGCGGGAATTATTGCATCGCAGTCTTTGCTTAGGTTGAGAATCTTGGTGGTGGAATGATAAATTGTTGTTGTATGGATTGATGGTAGATATCATACGAGCTAAAATTTTAGAAACGACAGTGAAATCGCTTGAAAACATTGAACACACTCGAAAATAAATTGCGGGTAGTGTTAGACAGCTACAAAATAAGAAAAGCAAACATTATAGGAGGTTCCAAACTGAAACATTCTAAAACACCTAAAGCACGGACGTCTACTGACAAGGTATGTTATTTTGATATTAAAATTCATTTCCGTATGCTGCGATCAACACTCAACACTTGATTGATGTTAGGCCACTACAGTACCAATACTAGCGACTTGAAGTGGCGGCCTGGCTATTGAAACGTCAGGTAACAAAATTTCTGAAATAGGCGCGCTTGTGCGTCACCAAAACATTCAAAGAGGGCGCTTGTGTGTCGCCAACCCATAGATGAGCCGCCAGGATTTCTTCAATAGGATAGGAGGGGGGGGGGGTGAGCAAGTGATTACATCCTGGGGCCGTATCAACCGCTAGTGCCCACAAGCTAGGGTCCTTTCAGCACCGCCCCCGTCTCGAAGTGTGGAGCGGGCATGGCTGCTGACGTCACGATATCTTGTAAGCATGTGAAGAGAAAATTTGGACGTCGCAGCACACTCGGGGTGCCTGCAGTTGAAATATAGCGATTCGAGATAGCGATTCTTCGAGTTGATGCAGCGATTCGAGAAAGCTTGTAAAATTGAGCTTTTTTGTGTGTTATAAATATTAAAAAGAAAAAAAAAGTCTAAGTCAAGGACAACCAAGACAGCATTATAGGTACTTTGTATTAAATTTGCAGCATTTCTTTGCGAACTTTGGTGATTTTAAGGGTATCTATCTATCTGGCCGCTTAGGTTTGGGTGGTCTCGTCCGAACACGGCTGCTGACACCAAAGCCCGAGCACTCGGAACGAGGCTCCAGCTACCTGCCTTCGCTTTTAGGTGCCAGGGATGGAATCGTCAGCTATCTCGATTTTATATTATTTTACCTAATTTTCCGCCCACCAAGATCAATGGTAGGCACTCTTCGCAGCTCGCAACCGGAAATAAAGTTCGGGATAGTGAGCTGGGCCAGAAGGGTCGCTGAAGCACAGCAATGTGCGGCCATCTAGAGTGGCCCGAAGGCCCGTTGTCATCCTGCTTCCACTTTCCCTGCCACACCTGCCCTCAAATCATTCTTCCAAGGATCAATAAAGTCCCTTACCTACCTCAGGCATATTTCTTCATCTTCTTCACCCACAATGTGAAGACATAATACGAATAGAGATAGCGCAAAAACTTCAAATATTCCAATTTTCTCTCCAGATGCAGCCTTGGGCAGGTATATTTTAAGGGCTCTGAGCAACTCTCACTTAACACAAGAAAACGACACATCGGAAGCCATATCGGAGAACCTGGATCTCAATAGCTTGCACTCTCCTCCACCGCGCAAGTGTTTCAGCAGGTGTATAGATCTTCCTTTGGATTGTAAAATAGGGGGAGAGCGCGAACGCAGTCCCCCACTACCAAAAATTGCATGCCCCATCTGCCCCAGTTTGGGGTAGTGGCAGGGGTCAGCACGAGCGCAGTGCAATGTCCGCGCCTCTCCCTGGGGGCACCGCCATCTTGACCACGGTCACCCCGACACCAGGTAAGTATGCCAGACAACGGGTCGCACTCGGTCAGCACCCATCGCGACGTCTTGTGTCATTCTGGTGAGGTGCAGACGACGGTCGAAGATTGCTGTTTGCTTCTTGTATATTTTAAGGAGCCATTTCAAGAAACACTAATGGCCCACTAATATGCGTCGACCTGTTAAATAAAATTGAACCTAGCTCTGATTGATGATTAAAAAAAAAGCTCAAGTTTGATCAAATATAATAGCAGTTTTAGCGCAACAAGCATGAATCATCTTTACGCCGCTAGAGGCGCTAGCGCTGCGGTCAATTAACGGAGGGCGCACGTTTCATCCAAGGCTATTCATGTTCATGCACTTGTGCATGCACATTTTCAGCTCCACATCATGACGTTCCAGTCAATAAAGAAATTACAGCACAGTCACTTTCCATGTGAAGGTTTCGCATAACATCCACTGCGAAGATACGTGCGATCTACTAATTGTTTTTTTTTTCTGCGCTTCGGGAAGGGATGTTTTGCATATTCGTACATTTTAATAGACCCATTTTTTTTTTGTAATTCGAAGGTATTTTTTTATGGAAAGCAAGTAGCGAGTTAAAACGCACCCGTCCTCTCGTGCTTATGGCTTATGGTACCTTTGTCTTGGGAAAAAAAAAAAAAAACATCATGGGCGAAAGCCAATACAATTTAATTTTAAAGACTAAGCTGTGTATAGAAAACTGTCATGTGAAAGCTCAGGCAGTTTGAAGACACTGTGCGCTTTCATATTCTCACATCGTTTTCGAACGCATTGGTTTGAACTGGGCAAAGGAGGTCTTCTGCAAGTCTCAATTTCGATTCGCAGCAGCCCATGCAATTATCTAGTAAATGTGCATAAATCGAAGTGACGAACTGAGGCGCTGAACGCTGAAGCAGCAGCAAGCAAGCTCTCTTCATTGTTGAACCCTCTCATGAAAACTTTTCAGCGTCTATTGTTGTGGATCTCCTCTAACAGGGTGACAGCGGGAATCCTCAAATGGCCACGACTACTATTTATTTCCCATCTCATTAGACCGAAACGCGCGGTCCAAGGTACAAGTGTTGCGTTAGCGGGAATTATTGCATCGCAGTCTTTGCTTAGGTTGAGAATCTTGGTGGTGGAATGATAAATTGTTGTTGTATGGATTGATGGTAGATATCATACGAGCTAAAATTTTAGAAACGACAGTGAAATCGCTTGAAAACATTGAACACACTCGAAAATAAATTGCGGGTAGTGTTAGACAGCTACAAAATAAGAAAAGCAAACATTATAGGAGGTTCCAAACTGAAACATTCTAAAACACCTAAAGCACGGACGTCTACTGACAAGGTATGTTATTTTGATATTAAAATTCATTTCCGTATGCTGCGATCAACACTCAACACTTGATTGATGTTAGGCCACTACAGTACCAATACTAGCGACTTGAAGTGGCGGCCTGGCTATTGAAACGTCAGGTAACAAAATTTCTGAAATAGGCGCGCTTGTGCGTCACCAAAACATTCAAAGAGGGCGCTTGTGTGTCGCCAACCCATAGATGAGCCGCCAGGATTTCTTCAATAGGATAGGAGGGGGGGGGGGGGGGGGTGAGCAAGTGATTACATCCTGGGGCCGTATCAACCGCTAGTGCCCACAAGCTAGGGTCCTTTCAGCACCGCCCCCGTCTCGAAGTGTGGAGCGGGCATGGCTGCTGACGTCACGATATCTTGTAAGCATGTGAAGAGAAAATTTGGACGTCGCAGCACACTCGGGGTGCCTGCAGTTGAAATATAGCGATTCGAGATAGCGATTCTTCGAGTTGATGCAGCGATTCGAGAAAGCTTGTAAAATTGAGCTTTTTTGTGTGTTATAAATATTAAAAAGAAAAAAAAAGTCTAAGTCAAGGACAACCAAGACAGCATTATAGGTACTTTGTATTAAATTTGCAGCATTTCTTTGCGAACTTTGGTGATTTTAAGGGTATCTATCTATCTGGCCGCTTAGGTTTGGGTGGTCTCGTCCGAACACGGCTGCTGACACCAAAGCCCGAGCACTCGGAACGAGGCTCCAGCTACCTGCCTTCGCTTTTAGGTGCCAGGGATGGAATCGTCAGCTATCTCGATTTTATATTATTTTACCTAATTTTCCGCCCACCAAGATCAATGGTAGGCACTCTTCGCAGCTCGCAACCGGAAATAAAGTTCGGGATAGTGAGCTGGGCCAGAAGGGTCGCTGAAGCACAGCAATGTGCGGCCATCTAGAGTGGCCCGAAGGCCCGTTGTCATCCTGCTTCCACTTTCCCTGCCACACCTGCCCTCAAATCATTCTTCCAAGGATCAATAAAGTCCCTTACCTACCTCAGGCATATTTCTTCATCTTCTTCACCCACAATGTGAAGACATAATACGAATAGAGATAGCGCAAAAACTTCAAATATTCCAATTTTCTCTCCAGATGCAGCCTTGGGCAGGTATATTTTAAGGGCTCTGAGCAACTCTCACTTAACACAAGAAAACGACACATCGGAAGCCATATCGGAGAACCTGGATCTCAATAGCTTGCACTCTCCTCCACCGCGCAAGTGTTTCAGCAGGTGTATAGATCTTCCTTTGGATTGTAAAATAGGGGGAGAGCGCGAACGCAGTCCCCCACTACCAAAAATTGCATGCCCCATCTGCCCCAGTTTGGGGTAGTGGCAGGGGTCAGCACGAGCGCAGTGCAATGTCCGCGCCTCTCCCTGGGGGCACCGCCATCTTGACCACGGTCACCCCGACACCAGGTAAGTATGCCAGACAACGGGTCGCACTCGGTCAGCACCCATCGCGACGTCTTGTGTCATTCTGGTGAGGTGCAGACGACGGTCGAAGATTGCTGTTTGCTTCTTGTATATTTTAAGGAGCCATTTCAAGAAACACTAATGGCCCACTAATATGCGTCGACCTGTTAAATAAAATTGAACCTAGCTCTGATTGATGATTAAAAAAAAAGCTCAAGTTTGATCAAATATAATAGCAGTTTTAGCGCAACAAGCATGAATCATCTTTACGCCGCTAGAGGCGCTAGCGCTGCTGTCAATTAACGGAGGGCGCACGTTTCATCCAAGGCTATTCATGTTCATGCACTTGTGCATGCACATTTTCAGCTCCACATCATGACGTTCCAGTCAATAAAGAAATTACAGCACAGTCACTTTCCATGTGAAGGTTTCGCATAACATCCACTGCGAAGATACGTGCGATCTACTAATTGTTTTTTTTTTTCTGCGCTTCGGGAAGGGATGTTTTGCATATTCGTACATTTTAATAGACCCATTTTTTTTTTGTAATTCGAAGGTATTTTTTTATGGAAAGCAAGTAGCGAGTTAAAACGCACCCGTCCTCTCGTGCTTATGGCTTATGGTACCTTTGTCTTGGGAAAAAAAAAAAAAAACATCATGGGCGAAAGCCAATACAATTTAATTTTAAAGACTAAGCTGTGTATAGAAAACTGTCATGTGAAAGCTCAGGCAGTTTGAAGACACTGTGCGCTTTCATATTCTCACATCGTTTTCGAACGCATTGGTTTGAACTGGGCAAAGGAGGTCTTCTGCAAGTCTCAATTTCGATTCGCAGCAGCCCATGCAATTATCTAGTAAATGTGCATAAATCGAAGTGACGAACTGAGGCGCTGAACGCTGAAGCAGCAGCAAGCAAGCTCTCTTCATTGTTGAACCCTCTCATGAAAACTTTTCAGCGTCTATTGTTGTGGATCTCCTCTAACAGGGTGACAGCGGGAATCCTCAAATGGCCACGACTACTATTTATTTCCCATCTCATTAGACCGAAACGCGCGGTCCAAGGTACAAGTGTTGCGTTAGCGGGAATTATTGCATCGCAGTCTTTGCTTAGGTTGAGAATCTTGGTGGTGGAATGATAAATTGTTGTTGTATGGATTGATGGTAGATATCATACGAGCTAAAATTTTAGAAACGACAGTGAAATCGCTTGAAAACATTGAACACACTCGAAAATAAATTGCGGGTAGTGTTAGACAGCTACAAAATAAGAAAAGCAAACATTATAGGAGGTTCCAAACTGAAACATTCTAAAACACCTAAAGCACGGACGTCTACTGACAAGGTATGTTATTTTGATATTAAAATTCATTTCCGTATGCTGCGATCAACACTCAACACTTGATTGATGTTAGGCCACTACAGTACCAATACTAGCGACTTGAAGTGGCGGCCTGGCTATTGAAACGTCAGGTAACAAAATTTCTGAAATAGGCGCGCTTGTGCGTCACCAAAACATTCAAAGAGGGCGCTTGTGTGTCGCCAACCCATAGATGAGCCGCCAGGATTTCTTCAATAGGATAGGAGGGGGGGGGGGGGGGTGAGCAAGTGATTACATCCTGGGGCCGTATCAACCGCTAGTGCCCACAAGCTAGGGTCCTTTCAGCACCGCCCCCGTCTCGAAGTGTGGAGCGGGCATGGCTGCTGACGTCACGATATCTTGTAAGCATGTGAAGAGAAAATTTGGACGTCGCAGCACACTCGGGGTGCCTGCAGTTGAAATATAGCGATTCGAGATAGCGATTCTTCGAGTTGATGCAGCGATTCGAGAAAGCTTGTAAAATTGAGCTTTTTTGTGTGTTATAAATATTAAAAAGAAAAAAAAAGTCTAAGTCAAGGACAACCAAGACAGCATTATAGGTACTTTGTATTAAATTTGCAGCATTTCTTTGCGAACTTTGGTGATTTTAAGGGTATCTATCTATCTGGCCGCTTAGGTTTGGGTGGTCTCGTCCGAACACGGCTGCTGACACCAAAGCCCGAGCACTCGGAACGAGGCTCCAGCTACCTGCCTTCGCTTTTAGGTGCCAGGGATGGAATCGTCAGCTATCTCGATTTTATATTATTTTACCTAATTTTCCGCCCACCAAGATCAATGGTAGGCACTCTTCGCAGCTCGCAACCGGAAATAAAGTTCGGGATAGTGAGCTGGGCCAGAAGGGTCGCTGAAGCACAGCAATGTGCGGCCATCTAGAGTGGCCCGAAGGCCCGTTGTCATCCTGCTTCCACTTTCCCTGCCACACCTGCCCTCAAATCATTCTTCCAAGGATCAATAAAGTCCCTTACCTACCTCAGGCATATTTCTTCATCTTCTTCACCCACAATGTGAAGACATAATACGAATAGAGATAGCGCAAAAACTTCAAATATTCCAATTTTCTCTCCAGATGCAGCCTTGGGCAGGTATATTTTAAGGGCTCTGAGCAACTCTCACTTAACACAAGAAAACGACACATCGGAAGCCATATCGGAGAACCTGGATCTCAATAGCTTGCACTCTCCTCCACCGCGCAAGTGTTTCAGCAGGTGTATAGATCTTCCTTTGGATTGTAAAATAGGGGGAGAGCGCGAACGCAGTCCCCCACTACCAAAAATTGCATGCCCCATCTGCCCCAGTTTGGGGTAGTGGCAGGGGTCAGCACGAGCGCAGTGCAATGTCCGCGCCTCTCCCTGGGGGCACCGCCATCTTGACCACGGTCACCCCGACACCAGGTAAGTATGCCAGACAACGGGTCGCACTCGGTCAGCACCCATCGCGACGTCTTGTGTCATTCTGGTGAGGTGCAGACGACGGTCGAAGATTGCTGTTTGCTTCTTGTATATTTTAAGGAGCCATTTCAAGAAACACTAATGGCCCACTAATATGCGTCGACCTGTTAAATAAAATTGAACCTAGCTCTGATTGATGATTAAAAAAAAAGCTCAAGTTTGATCAAATATAATAGCAGTTTTAGCGCAACAAGCATGAATCATCTTTACGCCGCTAGAGGCGCTAGCGCTGCTGTCAATTAACGGAGGGCGCACGTTTCATCCAAGGCTATTCATGTTCATGCACTTGTGCATGCACATTTTCAGCTCCACATCATGATGTTCCAGTCAATAAAGAAATTACAGCACAGTCACTTTCCATGTGAAGGTTTCGCATAACATCCACTGCGAAGATACGTGCGA
This sequence comes from Rhipicephalus microplus, assembly GCF_043290135.1. NCBI lineage: Eukaryota > Metazoa > Arthropoda > Arachnida > Ixodida > Ixodidae > Rhipicephalus > Rhipicephalus microplus. The sequence continues at coordinate 36,822 of NW_027465029.1, forward strand.
TCTACTAATTGTTTTTTTTTTTCTGCGCTTCGGGAAGGGATGTTTTGCATATTCGTACATTTTAATAGACCCATTTTTTTTTTGTAATTCGAAGGTATTTTTTTATGGAAAGCAAGTAGCGAGTTAAAACGCACCCGTCCTCTCGTGCTTATGGCTTATGGTACCTTTGTCTTGGAAAAAAAAAAAAACATCATGGGCGAAAGCCAATACAATTTAATTTTAAAGACTAAGCTGTGTATAGAAAACTGTCATGTGAAAGCTCAGGCAGTTTGAAGACACTGTGCGCTTTCATATTCTCACATCGTTTTCGAACGCATTGGTTTGAACTGGGCAAAGGAGGTCTTCTGCAAGTCTCAATTTCGATTCGCAGCAGCCCATGCAATTATCTAGTAAATGTGCATAAATCGAAGTGACGAACTGAGGCGCTGAACGCTGAAGCAGCAGCAAGCAAGCTCTCTTCATTGTTGAACCCTCTCATGAAAACTTTTCAGCGTCTATTGTTGTGGATCTCCTCTAACAGGGTGACAGCGGGAATCCTCAAATGGCCACGACTACTATTTATTTCCCATCTCATTAGACCGAAACGCGCGGTCCAAGGTACAAGTGTTGCGTTAGCGGGAATTATTGCATCGCAGTCTTTGCTTAGGTTGAGAATCTTGGTGGTGGAATGATAAATTGTTGTTGTATGGATTGATGGTAGATATCATACGAGCTAAAATTTTAGAAACGACAGTGAAATCGCTTGAAAACATTGAACACACTCGAAAATAAATTGCGGGTAGTGTTAGACAGCTACAAAATAAGAAAAGCAAACATTATAGGAGGTTCCAAACTGAAACATTCTAAAACACCTAAAGCACGGACGTCTACTGACAAGGTATGTTATTTTGATATTAAAATTCATTTCCGTATGCTGCGATCAACACTCAACACTTGATTGATGTTAGGCCACTACAGTACCAATACTAGCGACTTGAAGTGGCGGCCTGGCTATTGAAACGTCAGGTAACAAAATTTCTGAAATAGGCGCGCTTGTGCGTCACCAAAACATTCAAAGAGGGCGCTTGTGTGTCGCCAACCCATAGATGAGCCGCCAGGATTTCTTCAATAGGATAGGAGGGGGGGGGGGGTGAGCAAGTGATTACATCCTGGGGCCGTATCAACCGCTAGTGCCCACAAGCTAGGGTCCTTTCAGCACCGCCCCCGTCTCGAAGTGTGGAGCGGGCATGGCTGCTGACGTCACGATATCTTGTAAGCATGTGAAGAGAAAATTTGGACGTCGCAGCACACTCGGGGTGCCTGCAGTTGAAATATAGCGATTCGAGATAGCGATTCTTCGAGTTGATGCAGCGATTCGAGAAAGCTTGTAAAATTGAGCTTTTTTGTGTGTTATAAATATTAAAAAGAAAAAAAAAGTCTAAGTCAAGGACAACCAAGACAGCATTATAGGTACTTTGTATTAAATTTGCAGCATTTCTTTGCGAACTTTGGTGATTTTAAGGGTATCTATCTATCTGGCCGCTTAGGTTTGGGTGGTCTCGTCCGAACACGGCTGCTGACACCAAAGCCCGAGCACTCGGAACGAGGCTCCAGCTACCTGCCTTCGCTTTTAGGTGCCAGGGATGGAATCGTCAGCTATCTCGATTTTATATTATTTTACCTAATTTTCCGCCCACCAAGATCAATGGTAGGCACTCTTCGCAGCTCGCAACCGGAAATAAAGTTCGGGATAGTGAGCTGGGCCAGAAGGGTCGCTGAAGCACAGCAATGTGCGGCCATCTAGAGTGGCCCGAAGGCCCGTTGTCATCCTGCTTCCACTTTCCCTGCCACACCTGCCCTCAAATCATTCTTCCAAGGATCAATAAAGTCCCTTACCTACCTCAGGCATATTTCTTCATCTTCTTCACCCACAATGTGAAGACATAATACGAATAGAGATAGCGCAAAAACTTCAAATATTCCAATTTTCTCTCCAGATGCAGCCTTGGGCAGGTATATTTTAAGGGCTCTGAGCAACTCTCACTTAACACAAGAAAACGACACATCGGAAGCCATATCGGAGAACCTGGATCTCAATAGCTTGCACTCTCCTCCACCGCGCAAGTGTTTCAGCAGGTGTATAGATCTTCCTTTGGATTGTAAAATAGGGGGAGAGCGCGAACGCAGTCCCCCACTACCAAAAATTGCATGCCCCATCTGCCCCAGTTTGGGGTAGTGGCAGGGGTCAGCACGAGCGCAGTGCAATGTCCGCGCCTCTCCCTGAGGGCACCGCCATCTTGACCACGGTCACCCCGACACCAGGTAAGTATGCCAGACAACGGGTCGCACTCGGTCAGCACCCATCGCGACGTCTTGTGTCATTCTGGTGAGGTGCAGACGACGGTCGAAGATTGCTGTTTGCTTCTTGTATATTTTAAGGAGCCATTTCAAGAAACACTAATGGCCCACTAATATGCGTCGACCTGTTAAATAAAATTGAACCTAGCTCTGATTGATGATTAAAAAAAAAGCTCAAGTTTGATCAAATATAATAGCAGTTTTAGCGCAACAAGCATGAATCATCTTTACGCCGCTAGAGGCGCTAGCGCTGCGGTCAATTAACGGAGGGCGCACGTTTCATCCAAGGCTATTCATGTTCATGCACTTGTGCATGCACATTTTCAGCTCCACATCATGACGTTCCAGTCAATAAAGAAATTACAGCACAGTCACTTTCCATGTGAAGGTTTCGCATAACATCCACTGCGAAGATACGTGCGATCTACTAATTGTTTTTTTTTTCTGCGCTTCGGGAAGGGATGTTTTGCATATTCGTACATTTTAATAGACCCATTTTTTTTTTGTAATTCGAAGGTATTTTTTTATGGAAAGCAAGTAGCGAGTTAAAACGCACCCGTCCTCTCGTGCTTATGGCTTATGGTACCTTTGTCTTGGGAAAAAAAAAAAACATCATGGGCGAAAGCCAATACAATTTAATTTTAAAGACTAAGCTGTGTATAGAAAACTGTCATGTGAAAGCTCAGGCAGTTTGAAGACACTGTGCGCTTTCATATTCTCACATCGTTTTCGAACGCATTGGTTTGAACTGGGCAAAGGAGGTCTTCTGCAAGTCTCAATTTCGATTCGCAGCAGCCCATGCAATTATCTAGTAAATGTGCATAAATCGAAGTGACGAACTGAGGCGCTGAACGCTGAAGCAGCAGCAAGCAAGCTCTCTTCATTGTTGAACCCTCTCATGAAAACTTTTCAGCGTCTATTGTTGTGGATCTCCTCTAACAGGGTGACAGCGGGAATCCTCAAATGGCCACGACTACTATTTATTTCCCATCTCATTAGACCGAAACGCGCGGTCCAAGGTACAAGTGTTGCGTTAGCGGGAATTATTGCATCGCAGTCTTTGCTTAGGTTGAGAATCTTGGTGGTGGAATGATAAATTGTTGTTGTATGGATTGATGGTAGATATCATACGAGCTAAAATTTTAGAAACGACAGTGAAATCGCTTGAAAACATTGAACACACTCGAAAATAAATTGCGGGTAGTGTTAGACAGCTACAAAATAAGAAAAGCAAACATTATAGGAGGTTCCAAACTGAAACATTCTAAAACACCTAAAGCACGGACGTCTACTGACAAGGTATGTTATTTTGATATTAAAATTCATTTCCGTATGCTGCGATCAACACTCAACACTTGATTGATGTTAGGCCACTACAGTACCAATACTAGCGACTTGAAGTGGCGGCCTGGCTATTGAAACGTCAGGTAACAAAATTTCTGAAATAGGCGCGCTTGTGCGTCACCAAAACATTCAAAGAGGGCGCTTGTGTGTCGCCAACCCATAGATGAGCCGCCAGGATTTCTTCAATAGGATAGGAGGGGGGGGGGGGGGGTGAGCAAGTGATTACATCCTGGGGCCGTATCAACCGCTAGTGCCCACAAGCTAGGGTCCTTTCAGCACCGCCCCCGTCTCGAAGTGTGGAGCGGGCATGGCTGCTGACGTCACGATATCTTGTAAGCATGTGAAGAGAAAATTTGGACGTCGCAGCACACTCGGGGTGCCTGCAGTTGAAATATAGCGATTCGAGATAGCGATTCTTCGAGTTGATGCAGCGATTCGAGAAAGCTTGTAAAATTGAGCTTTTTTGTGTGTTATAAATATTAAAAAGAAAAAAAAAGTCTAAGTCAAGGACAACCAAGACAGCATTATAGGTACTTTGTATTAAATTTGCAGCATTTCTTTGCGAACTTTGGTGATTTTAAGGGTATCTATCTATCTGGCCGCTTAGGTTTGGGTGGTCTCGTCCGAACACGGCTGCTGACACCAAAGCACGAGCACTCGGAACGAGGCTCCAGCTACCTGCCTTCGCTTTTAGGTGCCAGGGATGGAATCGTCAGCTATCTCGATTTTATATTATTTTACCTAATTTTCCGCCCACCAAGATCAATGGTAGGCACTCTTCGCAGCTCGCAACCGGAAATAAAGTTCGGGATAGTGAGCTGGGCCAGAAGGGTCGCTGAAGCACAGCAATGTGCGGCCATCTAGAGTGGCCCGAAGGCCCGTTGTCATCCTGCTTCCACTTTCCCTGCCACACCTGCCCTCAAATCATTCTTCCAAGGATCAATAAAGTCCCTTACCTACCTCAGGCATATTTCTTCATCTTCTTCACCCACAATGTGAAGACATAATACAAATAGAGATAGCGCAAAAACTTCAAATATTCCAATTTTCTCTCCAGATGCAGCCTTGGGCAGGTATATTTTAAGGGCTCTGAGCAACTCTCACTTAACACAAGAAAACGACACATCGGAAGCCATATCGGAGAACCTGGATCTCAATAGCTTGCACTCTCCTCCACCGCGCAAGTGTTTCAGCAGGTGTATAGATCTTCCTTTGGATTGTAAAATAGGGGGAGAGCGCGAACGCAGTCCCCCACTACCAAAAATTGCATGCCCCATCTGCCCCAGTTTGGGGTAGTGGCAGGGGTCAGCACGAGCGCAGTGCAATGTCCGCGCCTCTCCCTGGGGGCACCGCCATCTTGACCACGGTCACCCCGACACCAGGTAAGTATGCCAGACAACGGGTCGCACTCGGTCAGCACCCATCGCGACGTCTTGTGTCATTCTGGTGAGGTGCAGACGACGGTCGAAGATTGCTGTTTGCTTCTTGTATATTTTAAGGAGCCATTTCAAGAAACACTAATGGCCCACTAATATGCGTCGACCTGTTAAATAAAATTGAACCTAGCTCTGATTGATGATTAAAAAAAAAGCTCAAGTTTGATCAAATATAATAGCAGTTTTAGCGCAACAAGCATGAATCATCTTTACGCCGCTAGAGGCGCTAGCGGTGCTGTCAATTAACGGAGGGCGCACGTTTCATCCAAGGCTATTCATGTTCATGCACTTGTGCATGCACATTTTCAGCTCCACATCATGACGTTCCAGTCAATAAAGAAATTACAGCACAGTCACTTTCCATGTGAAGGTTTCGCATAACATCCACTGCGAAGATACGTGCGATCTACTAATTGTTTTTTTTTTTTCTGCGCTTCGGGAAGGGATGTTTTGCATATTCGTACATTTTAATAGACCCATTTTTTTTTTGTAATTCGAAGGTATTTTTTTATGGAAAGCAAGTAGCGAGTTAAAACGCACCCGTCCTCTCGTGCTTATGGCTTATGGTACCTTTGTCTTGGAAAAAAAAAAAACATCATGGGCGAAAGCCAATACAATTTAATTTTAAAGACTAAGCTGTGTATAGAAAACTGTCATGTGAAAGCTCAGGCAGTTTGAAGACACTGTGCGCTTTCATATTCTCACATCGTTTTCGAACGCATTGGTTTGAACTGGGCAAAGGAGGTCTTCTGCAAGTCTCAATTTCGATTCGCAGCAGCCCATGCAATTATCTAGTAAATGTGCATAAATCGAAGTGACGAACTGAGGCGCTGAACGCTGAAGCAGCAGCAAGCAAGCTCTCTTCATTGTTGAACCCTCTCATGAAAACTTTTCAGCGTCTATTGTTGTGGATCTCCTCTAACAGGGTGACAGCGGGAATCCTCAAATGGCCACGACTACTATTTATTTCCCATCTCATTAGACCGAAACGCGCGGTCCAAGGTACAAGTGTTGCGTTAGCGGGAATTATTGCATCGCAGTCTTTGCTTAGGTTGAGAATCTTGGTGGTGGAATGATAAATTGTTGTTGTATGGATTGATGGTAGATATCATACGAGCTAAAATTTTAGAAACGACAGTGAAATCGCTTGAAAACATTGAACACACTCGAAAATAAATTGCGGGTAGTGTTAGACAGCTACAAAATAAGAAAAGCAAACATTATAGGAGGTTCCAAACTGAAACATTCTAAAACACCTAAAGCACGGACGTCTACTGACAAGGTATGTTATTTTGATATTAAAATTCATTTCCGTATGCTGCGATCAACACTCAACACTTGATTGATGTTAGGCCACTACAGTACCAATACTAGCGACTTGAAGTGGCGGCCTGGCTATTGAAACGTCAGGTAACAAAATTTCTGAAATAGGCGCGCTTGTGCGTCACCAAAACATTCAAAGAGGGCGCTTGTGTGTCGCCAACCCATAGATGAGCCGCCAGGATTTCTTCAATAGGATAGGAGGGGGGGGGGGGTGAGCAAGTGATTACATCCTGGGGCCGTATCAACCGCTAGTGCCCACAAGCTAGGGTCCTTTCAGCACCGCCCCCGTCTCGAAGTGTGGAGCGGGCATGGCTGCTGACGTCACGATATCTTGTAAGCATGTGAAGAGAAAATTTGGACGTCGCAGCACACTCGGGGTGCCTGCAGTTGAAATATAGCGATTCGAGATAGCGATTCTTCGAGTTGATGCAGCGATTCGAGAAAGCTTGTAAAATTGAGCTTTTTTGTGTGTTATAAATATTAAAAAGAAAAAAAAAGTCTAAGTCAAGGACAACCAAGACAGCATTATAGGTACTTTGTATTAAATTTGCAGCATTTCTTTGCGAACTTTGGTGATTTTAAGGGTATCTATCTATCTGGCCGCTTAGGTTTGGGTGGTCTCGTCCGAACACGGCTGCTGACACCAAAGCCCGAGCACTCGGAACGAGGCTCCAGCTACCTGCCTTCGCTTTTAGGTGCCAGGGATGGAATCGTCAGCTATCTCGATTTTATATTATTTTACCTAATTTTCCGCCCACCAAGATCAATGGTAGGCACTCTTCGCAGCTCGCAACCGGAAATAAAGTTCGGGATAGTGAGCTGGGCCAGAAGGGTCGCTGAAGCACAGCAATGTGCGGCCATCTAGAGTGGCCCGAAGGCCCGTTGTCATCCTGCTTCCACTTTCCCTGCCACACCTGCCCTCAAATCATTCTTCCAAGGATCAATAAAGTCCCTTACCTACCTCAGGCATATTTCTTCATCTTCTTCACCCACAATGTGAAGACATAATACGAATAGAGATAGCGCAAAAACTTCAAATATTCCAATTTTCTCTCCAGATGCAGCCTTGGGCAGGTATATTTTAAGGGCTCTGAGCAACTCTCACTTAACACAAGAAAACGACACATCGGAAGCCATATCGGAGAACCTGGATCTCAATAGCTTGCACTCTCCTCCACCGCGCAAGTGTTTCAGCAGGTGTATAGATCTTCCTTTGGATTGTAAAATAGGGGGAGAGCGCGAACGCAGTCCCCCACTACCAAAAATTGCATGCCCCATCTGCCCCAGTTTGGGGTAGTGGCAGGGGTCAGCACGAGCGCAGTGCAATGTCCGCGCCTCTCCCTGGGGGCACCGCCATCTTGACCACGGTCACCCCGACACCAGGTAAGTATGCCAGACAACGGGTCGCACTCGGTCAGCACCCATCGCGACGTCTTGTGTCATTCTGGTGAGGTGCAGACGACGGTCGAAGATTGCTGTTTGCTTCTTGTATATTTTAAGGAGCCATTTCAAGAAACACTAATGGCCCACTAATATGCGTCGACCTGTTAAATAAAATTGAACCTAGCTCTGATTGATGATTAAAAAAAAAGCTCAAGTTTGATCAAATATAATAGCAGTTTTAGCGCAACAAGCATGAATCATCTTTACGCCGCTAGAGGCGCTAGCGCTGCTGTCAATTAACGGAGGGCGCACGTTTCATCCAAGGCTATTCATGTTCATGCACTTGTGCATGCACATTTTCAGCTCCACATCATGACGTTCCAGTCAATAAAGAAATTACAGCACAGTCACTTTCCATGTGAAGGTTTCGCATAACATCCACTGCGAAGATACGTGCGATCTACTAATTGTTTTTTTTTTCTGCGCTTCGGGAAGGGATGTTTTGCATATTCGTACATTTTAATAGACCCATTTTTTTTTTGTAATTCGAAGGTATTTTTTTATGGAAAGCAAGTAGCGAGTTAAAACGCACCCGTCCTCTCGTGCTTATGGCTTATGGTACCTTTGTCTTGGAAAAAAAAAAAAAACATCATGGGCGAAAGCCAATACAATTTAATTTTAAAGACTAAGCTGTGTATAGAAAACTGTCATGTGAAAGCTCAGGCAGTTTGAAGACACTGTGCGCTTTCATATTCTCACATCGTTTTCGAACGCATTGGTTTGAACTGGGCAAAGGAGGTCTTCTGCAAGTCTCAATTTCGATTCGCAGCAGCCCATGCAATTATCTAGTAAATGTGCATAAATCGAAGTGACGAACTGAGGCGCTGAACGCTGAAGCAGCAGCAAGCAAGCTCTCTTCATTGTTGAACCCTCTCATGAAAACTTTTCAGCGTCTATTGTTGTGGATCTCCTCTAACAGGGTGACAGCGGGAATCCTCAAATGGCCACGACTACTATTTATTTCCCATCTCATTAGACCGAAACGCGCGGTCCAAGGTACAAGTGTTGCGTTAGCGGGAATTATTGCATCGCAGTCTTTGCTTAGGTTGAGAATCTTGGTGGTGGAATGATAAATTGTTGTTGTATGGATTGATGGTAGATATCATACGAGCTAAAATTTTAGAAACGACAGTGAAATCGCTTGAAAACATTGAACACACTCGAAAATAAATTGCGGGTAGTGTTAGACAGCTACAAAATAAGAAAAGCAAACATTATAGGAGGTTCCAAACTGAAACATTCTAAAACACCTAAAGCACGGACGTCTACTGACAAGGTATGTTATTTTGATATTAAAATTCATTTCCGTATGCTGCGATCAACACTCAACACTTGATTGATGTTAGGCCACTACAGTACCAATACTAGCGACTTGAAGTGGCGGCCTGGCTATTGAAACGTCAGGTAACAAAATTTCTGAAATAGGCGCGCTTGTGCGTCACCAAAACATTCAAAGAGGGCGCTTGTGTGTCGCCAACCCATAGATGAGCCGCCAGGATTTCTTCAATAGGATAGGAGGGGGGGGGGGTGAGCAAGTGATTACATCCTGGGGCCGTATCAACCGCTAGTGCCCACAAGCTAGGGTCCTTTCAGCACCGCCCCCGTCTCGAAGTGTGGAGCGGGCATGGCTGCTGACGTCACGATATCTTGTAAGCATGTGAAGAGAAAATTTGGACGTCGCAGCACACTCGGGGTGCCTGCAGTTGAAATATAGCGATTCGAGATAGCGATTCTTCGAGTTGATGCAGCGATTCGAGAAAGCTTGTAAAATTGAGCTTTTTTGTGTGTTATAAATATTAAAAAGAAAAAAAAAGTCTAAGTCAAGGACAACCAAGACAGCATTATAGGTACTTTGTATTAAATTTGCAGCATTTCTTTGCGAACTTTGGTGATTTTAAGGGTATCTATCTATCTGGCCGCTTAGGTTTGGGTGGTCTCGTCCGAACACGGCTGCTGACACCAAAGCCCGAGCACTCGGAACGAGGCTCCAGCTACCTGCCTTCGCTTTTAGGTGCCAGGGATGGAATCGTCAGCTATCTCGATTTTATATTATTTTACCTAATTTTCCGCCCACCAAGATCAATGGTAGGCACTCTTCGCAGCTCGCAACCGGAAATAAAGTTCGGGATAGTGAGCTGGGCCAGAAGGGTCGCTGAAGCACAGCAATGTGCGGCCATCTAGAGTGGCCCGAAGGCCCGTTGTCATCCTGCTTCCACTTTCCCTGCCACACCTGCCCTCAAATCATTCTTCCAAGGATCAATAAAGTCCCTTACCTACCTCAGGCATATTTCTTCATCTTCTTCACCCACAATGTGAAGACATAATACGAATAGAGATAGCGCAAAAACTTCAAATATTCCAATTTTCTCTCCAGATGCAGCCTTGGGCAGGTATATTTTAAGGGCTCTGAGCAACTCTCACTTAACACAAGAAAACGACACATCGGAAGCCATATCGGAGAACCTGGATCTCAATAGCTTGCACTCTCCTCCACCGCGCAAGTGTTTCAGCAGGTGTATAGATCTTCCTTTGGATTGTAAAATAGGGGGAGAGCGCGAACGCAGTCCCCACTACCAAAAATTGCATGCCCCATCTGCCCCAGTTTGGGGTAGTGGCAGGGGTCAGCACGAGCGCAGTGCAATGTCCGCGCCTCTCCCTGGGGGCACCGCCATCTTGACCACGGTCACCCCGACACCAGGTAAGTATGCCAGACAACGGGTCGCACTCGGTCAGCACCCATCGCGACGTCTTGTGTCATTCTGGTGAGGTGCAGACGACGGTCGAAGATTGCTGTTTGCTTCTTGTATATTTTAAGGAGCCATTTCAAGAAACACTAATGGCCCACTAATATGCGTCGACCTGTTAAATAAAATTGAACCTAGCTCTGATTGATGATTAAAAAAAAAGCTCAAGTTTGATCAAATATAATAGCAGTTTTAGCGCAACAAGCATGAATCATCTTTACGCCGCTAGAGGCGCTAGCGCTGCTGTCAATTAACGGAGGGCGCACGTTTCATCCAAGGCTATTCATGTTCATGCACTTGTGCATGCACATTTTCAGCTCCACATCATGACGTTCCAGTCAATAAAGAAATTACAGCACAGTCACTTTCCATGTGAAGGTTTCGCATAACATCCACTGCGAAGATACGTGCGATCTACTAATTGTTTTTTTTTTCTGCGCTTCGGGAAGGGATGTTTTGCATATTCGTACATTTTAATAGACCCATTTTTTTTTTGTAATTCGAAGGTATTTTTTATGGAAAGCAAGTAGCGAGTTAAAACGCACCCGTCCTCTCGTGCTTATGGCTTATGGTACCTTTGTCTTGGAAAAAAAAAAAAAAACATCATGGGCGAAAGCCAATACAATTTAATTTTAAAGACTAAGCTGTGTATAGAAAACTGTCATGTGAAAGCTCAGGCAGTTTGAAGACACTGTGCGCTTTCATATTCTCACATCGTTTTCGAACGCATTGGTTTGAACTGGGCAAAGGAGGTCTTCTGCAAGTCTCAATTTCGATTCGCAGCAGCCCATGCAATTATCTAGTAAATGTGCATAAATCGAAGTGACGAACTGAGGCGCTGAACGCTGAAGCAGCAGCAAGCAAGCTCTCTTCATTGTTGAACCCTCTCATGAAAACTTTTCAGCGTCTATTGTTGTGGATCTCCTCTAACAGGGTGACAGCGGGAATCCTCAAATGGCCACGACTACTATTTATTTCCCATCTCATTAGACCGAAACGCGCGGTCCAAGGTACAAGTGTTGCGTTAGCGGGAATTATTGCATCGCAGTCTTTGCTTAGGTTGAGAATCTTGGTGGTGGAATGATAAATTGTTGTTGTATGGATTGATGGTAGATATCATACGAGCTAAAATTTTAGAAACGACAGTGAAATCGCTTGAAAACATTGAACACACTCGAAAATAAATTGCGGGTAGTGTTAGACAGCTACAAAATAAGAAAAGCAAACATTATAGGAGGTTCCAAACTGAAACATTCTAAAACACCTAAAGCACGGACGTCTACTGACAAGGTATGTTATTTTGATATTAAAATTCATTTCCGTATGCTGCGATCAACACTCAACACTTGATTGATGTTAGGCCACTACAGTACCAATACTAGCGACTTGAAGTGGCGGCCTGGCTATTGAAACGTCAGGTAACAAAATTTCTGAAATAGGCGCGCTTGTGCGTCACCAAAACATTCAAAGAGGGCGCTTGTGTGTCGCCAACCCATAGATGAGCCGCCAGGATTTCTTCAATAGGATAGGAGGGGGGGGGGTGAGCAAGTGATTACATCCTGGGGCCGTATCAACCGCTAGTGCCCACAAGCTAGGGTCCTTTCAGCACCGCCCCCGTCTCGAAGTGTGGAGCGGGCATGGCTGCTGACGTCACGATATCTTGTAAGCATGTGAAGAGAAAATTTGGACGTCGCAGCACACTCGGGGTGCCTGCAGTTGAAATATAGCGATTCGAGATAGCGATTCTTCGAGTTGATGCAGCGATTCGAGAAAGCTTGTAAAATTGAGCTTTTTTGTGTGTTATAAATATTAAAAAGAAAAAAAAAGTCTAAGTCAAGGACAACCAAGACAGCATTATAGGTACTTTGTATTAAATTTGCAGCATTTCTTTGCGAACTTTGGTGATTTTAAGGGTATCTATCTATCTGGCCGCTTAGGTTTGGGTGGTCTCGTCCGAACACGGCTGCTGACACCAAAGCCCGAGCACTCGGAACGAGGCTCCAGCTACCTGCCTTCGCTTTTAGGTGCCAGGGATGGAATCGTCAGCTATCTCGATTTTATATTATTTTACCTAATTTTCCGCCCACCAAGATCAATGGTAGGCACTCTTCGCAGCTCGCAACCGGAAATAAAGTTCGGGATAGTGAGCTGGGCCAGAAGGGTCGCTGAAGCACAGCAATGTGCGGCCATCTAGAGTGGCCCGAAGGCCCGTTGTCATCCTGCTTCCACTTTCCCTGCCACACCTGCCCTCAAATCATTCTTCCAAGGATCAATAAAGTCCCTTACCTACCTCAGGCATATTTCTTCATCTTCTTCACCCACAATGTGAAGACATAATACGAATAGAGATAGCGCAAAAACTTCAAATATTCCAATTTTCTCTCCAGATGCAGCCTTGGGCAGGTATATTTTAAGGGCTCTGAGCAACTCTCACTTAACACAAGAAAACGACACATCGGAAGCCATATCGGAGAACCTGGATCTCAATAGCTTGCACTCTCCTCCACCGCGCAAGTGTTTCAGCAGGTGTATAGATCTTCCTTTGGATTGTAAAATAGGGGGAGAGCGCGAACGCAGTCCCCCACTACCAAAAATTGCATGCCCCATCTGCCCCAGTTTGGGGTAGTGGCAGGGGTCAGCACGAGCGCAGTGCAATGTCCGCGCCTCTCCCTGGGGGCACCGCCATCTTGACCACGGTCACCCCGACACCAGGTAAGTATGCCAGACAACGGGTCGCACTCGGTCAGCACCCATCGCGACGTCTTGTGTCATTCTGGTGAGGTGCAGACGACGGTCGAAGATTGCTGTTTGCTTCTTGTATATTTTAAGGAGCCATTTCAAGAAACACTAATGGCCCACTAATATGCGTCGACCTGTTAAATAAAATTGAACCTAGCTCTGATTGATGATTAAAAAAAAAGCTCAAGTTTGATCAAATATAATAGCAGTTTTAGCGCAACAAGCATGAATCATCTTTACGCCGCTAGAGGCGCTAGCGCTGCGGTCAATTAACGGAGGGCGCACGTTTCATCCAAGGCTATTCATGTTCATGCACTTGTGCATGCACATTTTCAGCTCCACATCATGACGTTCCAGTCAATAAAGAAATTACAGCACAGTCACTTTCCATGTGAAGGTTTCGCATAACATCCACTGCGAAGATACGTGCGATCTACTAATTGTTTTTTTTTTCTGCGCTTCGGGAAGGGATGTTTTGCATATTCGTACATTTTAATAGACCCATTTTTTTTTTGTAATTCGAAGGTATTTTTTTATGGAAAGCAAGTAGCGAGTTAAAACGCACCCGTCCTCTCGTGCTTATGGCTTATGGTACCTTTGTCTTGGAAAAAAAAAAAAAAACATCATGGGCGAAAGCCAATACAATTTAATTTTAAAGGCTAAGCTGTGTATAGAAAACTGTCATGTGAAAGCTCAGGCAGTTTGAAGACACTGTGCGCTTTCATATTCTCACATCGTTTTCGAACGCATTGGTTTGAACTGGGCAAAGGAGGTCTTCTGCAAGTCTCAATTTCGATTCGCAGCAGCCCATGCAATTATCTAGTAAATGTGCATAAATCGAAGTGACGAACTGAGGCGCTGAACGCTGAAGCAGCAGCAAGCAAGCTCTCTTCATTGTTGAACCCTCTCATGAAAACTTTTCAGCGTCTATTGTTGTGGATCTCCTCTAACAGGGTGACAGCGGGAATCCTCAAATGGCCACGACTACTATTTATTTCCCATCTCATTAGACCGAAACGCGCGGTCCAAGGTACAAGTGTTGCGTTAGCGGGAATTATTGCATCGCAGTCTTTGCTTAGGTTGAGAATCTTGGTGGTGGAATGATAAATTGTTGTTGTATGGATTGATGGTAGATATCATACGAGCTAAAATTTTAGAAACGACAGTGAAATCGCTTGAAAACATTGAACACACTCGAAAATAAATTGCGGGTAGTGTTAGACAGCTACAAAATAAGAAAAGCAAACATTATAGGAGGTTCCAAACTGAAACATTCTAAAACACCTAAAGCACGGACGTCTACTGACAAGGTATGTTATTTTGATATTAAAATTCATTTCCGTATGCTGCGATCAACACTCAACACTTGATTGATGTTAGGCCACTACAGTACCAATACTAGCGACTTGAAGTGGCGGCCTGGCTATTGAAACGTCAGGTAACAAAATTTCTGAAATAGGCGCGCTTGTGCGTCACCAAAACATTCAAAGAGGGCGCTTGTGTGTCGCCAACCCATAGATGAGCCGCCAGGATTTCTTCAATAGGATAGGAGGGGGGGGGGGTGAGCAAGTGATTACATCCTGGGGCCGTATCAACCGCTAGTGCCCACAAGCTAGGGTCCTTTCAGCACCGCCCCCGTCTCGAAGTGTGGAGCGGGCATGGCTGCTGACGTCACGATATCTTGTAAGCATGTGAAGAGAAAATTTGGACGTCGCAGCACACTCGGGGTGCCTGCAGTTGAAATATAGCGATTCGAGATAGCGATTCTTCGAGTTGATGCAGCGATTCGAGAAAGCTTGTAAAATTGAGCTTTTTTGTGTGTTATAAATATTAAAAAGAAAAAAAAAGTCTAAGTCAAGGACAACCAAGACAGCATTATAGGTACTTTGTATTAAATTTGCAGCATTTCTTTGCGAACTTTGGTGATTTTAAGGGTATCTATCTATCTGGCCGCTTAGGTTTGGGTGGTCTCGTCCGAACACGGCTGCTGACACCAAAGCCCGAGCACTCGGAACGAGGCTCCAGCTACCTGCCTTCGCTTTTAGGTGCCAGGGATGGAATCGTCAGCTATCTCGATTTTATATTATTTTACCTAATTTTCCGCCCACCAAGATCAATGGTAGGCACTCTTCGCAGCTCGCAACCGGAAATAAAGTTCGGGATAGTGAGCTGGGCCAGAAGGGTCGCTGAAGCACAGCAATGTGCGGCCATCTAGAGTGGCCCGAAGGCCCGTTGTCATCCTGCTTCCACTTTCCCTGCCACACCTGCCCTCAAATCATTCTTCCAAGGATCAATAAAGTCCCTTACCTACCTCAGGCATATTTCTTCATCTTCTTCACCCACAATGTGAAGACATAATACGAATAGAGATAGCGCAAAAACTTCAAATATTCCAATTTTCTCTCCAGATGCAGCCTTGGGCAGGTATATTTTAAGGGCTCTGAGCAACTCTCACTTAACACAAGAAAACGACACATCGGAAGCCATATCGGAGAACCTGGATCTCAATAGCTTGCACTCTCCTCCACCGCGCAAGTGTTTCAGCAGGTGTATAGATCTTCCTTTGGATTGTAAAATAGGGGGAGAGCGCGAACGCAGTCCCCCACTACCAAAAATTGCATGCCCCATCTGCCCCAGTTTGGGGTAGTGGCAGGGGTCAGCACGAGCGCAGTGCAATGTCCGCGCCTCTCCCTGGGGGCACCGCCATCTTGACCACGGTCACCCCGACACCAGGTAAGTATGCCAGACAACGGGTCGCACTCGGTCAGCACCCATCGCGACGTCTTGTGTCATTCTGGTGAGGTGCAGACGACGGTCGAAGATTGCTGTTTGCTTCTTGTATATTTTAAGGAGCCATTTCAAGAAACACTAATGGCCCACTAATATGCGTCGACCTGTTAAATAAAATTGAACCTAGCTCTGATTGATGATTAAAAAAAAAGCTCAAGTTTGATCAAATATAATAGCAGTTTTAGCGCAACAAGCATGAATCATCTTTACGCCGCTAGAGGCGCTAGCGCTGCGGTCAATTAACGGAGGGCGCACGTTTCATCCAAGGCTATTCATGTTCATGCACTTGTGCATGCACATTTTCAGCTCCACATCATGACGTTCCAGTCAATAAAGAAATTACAGCACAGTCACTTTCCATGTGAAGGTTTCGCATAACATCCACTGCGAAGATACGTGCGATCTACTAATTGTTTTTTTTTTCTGCGCTTCGGGAAGGGATGTTTTGCATATTCGTACATTTTAATAGACCCATTTTTTTTTGTAATTCGAAGGTATTTTTTTATGGAAAGCAAGTAGCGAGTTAAAACGCACCCGTCCTCTCGTGCTTATGGCTTATGGTACCTTTGTCTTGGAAAAAAAAAAAAAACATCATGGGCGAAAGCCAATACAATTTAATTTTAAAGGCTAAGCTGTGTATAGAAAACTGTCATGTGAAAGCTCAGGCAGTTTGAAGACACTGTGCGCTTTCATATTCTCACATCGTTTTCGAACGCATTGGTTTGAACTGGGCAAAGGAGGTCTTCTGCAAGTCTCAATTTCGATTCGCAGCAGCCCATGCAATTATCTAGTAAATGTGCATAAATCGAAGTGACGAACTGAGGCGCTGAACGCTGAAGCAGCAGCAAGCAAGCTCTCTTCATTGTTGAACCCTCTCATGAAAACTTTTCAGCGTCTATTGTTGTGGATCTCCTCTAACAGGGTGACAGCGGGAATCCTCAAATGGCCACGACTACTATTTATTTCCCTTCTCATTAGACCGAAACGCGCGGTCCAAGGTACAAGTGTTGCGTTAGCGGGAATTATTGCATCGCAGTCTTTGCTTAGGTTGAGAATCTTGGTGGTGGAATGATAAATTGTTGTTGTATGGATTGATGGTAGATATCATACGAGCTAAAATTTTAGAAACGACAGTGAAATCGCTTGAAAACATTGAACACACTCGAAAATAAATTGCGGGTAGTGTTAGACAGCTACAAAATAAGAAAAGCAAACATTATAGGAGGTTCCAAACTGAAACATTCTAAAACACCTAAAGCACGGACGTCTACTGACAAGGTATGTTATTTTGATATTAAAATTCATTTCCGTATGCTGCGATCAACACTCAACACTTGATTGATGTTAGGCCACTACAGTACCAATACTAGCGACTTGAAGTGGCGGCCTGGCTATTGAAACGTCAGGTAACAAAATTTCTGAAATAGGCGCGCTTGTGCGTCACCAAAACATTCAAAGAGGGCGCTTGTGTGTCGCCAACCCATAGATGAGCCGCCAGGATTTCTTCAATAGGATAGGAGGGGGGGGGGGGGGTGAGCAAGTGATTACATCCTGGGGCCGTATCAACCGCTAGTGCCCACAAGCTAGGGTCCTTTCAGCACCGCCCCCGTCTCGAAGTGTGGAGCGGGCATGGCTGCTGACGTCACGATATCTTGTAAGCATGTGAAGAGAAAATTTGGACGTCGCAGCACACTCGGGGTGCCTGCAGTTGAAATATAGCGATTCGAGATAGCGATTCTTCGAGTTGATGCAGCGATTCGAGAAAGCTTGTAAAATTGAGCTTTTTTGTGTGTTATAAATATTAAAAAGAAAAAAAAAGTCTAAGTCAAGGACAACCAAGACAGCATTATAGGTACTTTGTATTAAATTTGCAGCATTTCTTTGCGAACTTTGGTGATTTTAAGGGTATCTATCTATCTGGCCGCTTAGGTTTGGGTGGTCTCGTCCGAACACGGCTGCTGACACCAAAGCCCGAGCACTCGGAACGAGGCTCCAGCTACCTGCCTTCGCTTTTAGGTGCCAGGGATGGAATCGTCAGCTATCTCGATTTTATATTATTTTACCTAATTTTCCGCCCACCAAGATCAATGGTAGGCACTCTTCGCAGCTCGCAACCGGAAATAAAGTTCGGGATAGTGAGCTGGGCCAGAAGGGTCGCTGAAGCACAGCAATGTGCGGCCATCTAGAGTGGCCCGAAGGCCCGTTGTCATCCTGCTTCCACTTTCCCTGCCACACCTGCCCTCAAATGATTCTTCCAAGGATCAATAAAGTCCCTTACCTACCTCAGGCATATTTCTTCATCTTCTTCACCCACAATGTGAAGACATAATACGAATAGAGATAGCGCAAAAACTTCAAATATTCCAATTTTCTCTCCAGATGCAGCCTTGGGCAGGTATATTTTAAGGGCTCTGAGCAACTCTCACTTAACACAAGAAAACGACACATCGGAAGCCATATCGGAGAACCTGGATCTCAATAGCTTGCACTCTCCTCCACCGCGCAAGTGTTTCAGCAGGTGTATAGATCTTCCTTTGGATTGTAAAATAGGGGGAGAGCGCGAACGCAGTCCCCCACTACCAAAAATTGCATGCCCCATCTGCCCCAGTTTGGGGTAGTGGCAGGGGTCAGCACGAGCGCAGTGCAATGTCCGCGCCTCTCCCTGGGGGCACCGCCATCTTGACCACGGTCACCCCGACACCAGGTAAGTATGCCAGACAACGGGTCGCACTCGGTCAGCACCCATCGCGACGTCTTGTGTCATTCTGGTGAGGTGCAGACGACGGTCGAAGATTGCTGTTTGCTTCTTGTATATTTTAAGGAGCCATTTCAAGAAACACTAATGGCCCACTAATATGCGTCGACCTGTTAAATAAAATTGAACCTAGCTCTGATTGATGATTAAAAAAAAAGCTCAAGTTTGATCAAATATAATAGCAGTTTTAGCGCAACAAGCATGAATCATCTTTACGCCGCTAGAGGCGCTAGCGCTGCGGTCAATTAACGGAGGGCGCACGTTTCATCCAAGGCTATTCATGTTCATGCACTTGTGCATGCACATTTTCAGCTCCACATCATGACGTTCCAGTCAATAAAGAAATTACAGCACAGTCACTTTCCATGTGAAGGTTTCGCATAACATCCACTGCGAAGATACGTGCGATCTACTAATTGTTTTTTTTTTTCTGCGCTTCGGGAAGGGATGTTTTGCATATTCGTACATTTTAATAGACCCATTTTTTTGTAATTCGAAGGTATTTTTTTATGGAAAGCAAGTAGCGAGTTAAAACGCACCCTTCCTCTCGTGCTTATGGCTTATGGTACCTTTGTCTTGGAAAAAAAAAAAAAAACATCATGGGCGAAAGCCAATACAATTTAATTTTAAAGGCTAAGCTGTGTATAGAAAACTGTCATGTGAAAGCTCAGGCAGTTTGAAGACACTGTGCGCTTTCATATTCTCACATCGTTTTCGAACGCATTGGTTTGAACTGGGCAAAGGAGGTCTTCTGCAAGTCTCAATTTCGATTCGCAGCAGCCCATGCAATTATCTAGTAAATGTGCATAAATCGAAGTGACGAACTGAGGCGCTGAACGCTGAAGCAGCAGCAAGCAAGCTCTCTTCATTGTTGAACCCTCTCATGAAAACTTTTCAGCGTCTATTGTTGTGGATCTCCTCTAACAGGGTGACAGCGGGAATCCTCAAATGGCCACGACTACTATTTATTTCCCATCTCATTAGACCGAAACGCGCGGTCCAAGGTACAAGTGTTGCGTTAGCGGGAATTATTGCATCGCAGTCTTTGCTTAGGTTGAGAATCTTGGTGGTGGAATGATAAATTGTTGTTGTATGGATTGATGGTAGATATCATACGAGCTAAAATTTTAGAAACGACAGTGAAATCGCTTGAAAACATTGAACACACTCGAAAATAAATTGCGGGTAGTGTTAGACAGCTACAAAATAAGAAAAGCAAACATTATAGGAGGTTCCAAACTGAAACATTCTAAAACACCTAAAGCACGGACGTCTACTGACAAGGTATGTTATTTTGATATTAAAATTCATTTCCGTATGCTGCGATCAACACTCAACACTTGATTGATGTTAGGCCACTACAGTACCAATACTAGCGACTTGAAGTGGCGGCCTGGCTATTGAAACGTCAGGTAACAAAATTTCTGAAATAGGCGCGCTTGTGCGTCACCAAAACATTCAAAGAGGGCGCTTGTGTGTCGCCAACCCATAGATGAGCCGCCAGGATTTCTTCAATAGGATAGGAGGGGGGGGGGGGGGTGAGCAAGTGATTACATCCTGGGGCCGTATCAACCGCTAGTGCCCACAAGCTAGGGTCCTTTCAGCACCGCCCCCGTCTCGAAGTGTGGAGCGGGCATGGCTGCTGACGTCACGATATCTTGTAAGCATGTGAAGAGAAAATTTGGACGTCGCAGCACACTCGGGGTGCCTGCAGTTGAAATATAGCGATTCGAGATAGCGATTCTTCGAGTTGATGCAGCGATTCGAGAAAGCTTGTAAAATTGAGCTTTTTTGTGTGTTATAAATATTAAAAAGAAAAAAAAAGTCTAAGTCAAGGACAACCAAGACAGCATTATAGGTACTTTGTATTAAATTTGCAGCATTTCTTTGCGAACTTTGGTGATTTTAAGGGTATCTATCTATCTGGCCGCTTAGGTTTGGGTGGTCTCGTCCGAACACGGCTGCTGACACCAAAGCCCGAGCACTCGGAACGAGGCTCCAGCTACCTGCCTTCGCTTTTAGGTGCCAGGGATGGAATCGTCAGCTATCTCGATTTTATATTATTTTACCTAATTTTCCGCCCACCAAGATCAATGGTAGGCACTCTTCGCAGCTCGCAACCGGAAATAAAGTTCGGGATAGTGAGCTGGGCCAGAAGGGTCGCTGAAGCACAGCAATGTGCGGCCATCTAGAGTGGCCCGAAGGCCCGTTGTCATCCTGCTTCCACTTTCCCTGCCACACCTGCCCTCAAATCATTCTTCCAAGGATCAATAAAGTCCCTTACCTACCTCAGGCATATTTCTTCATCTTCTTCACCCACAATGTGAAGACATAATACGAATAGAGATAGCGCAAAAACTTCAAATATTCCAATTTTCTCTCCAGATGCAGCCTTGGGCAGGTATATTTTAAGGGCTCTGAGCAACTCTCACTTAACACAAGAAAACGACACATCGGAAGCCATATCGGAGAACCTGGATCTCAATAGCTTGCACTCTCCTCCACCGCGCAAGTGTTTCAGCAGGTGTATAGATCTTCCTTTGGATTGTAAAATAGGGGGAGAGCGCGAACGCAGTCCCCCACTACCAAAAATTGCATGCCCCATCTGCCCCAGTTTGGGGTAGTGGCAGGGGTCAGCACGAGCGCAGTGCAATGTCCGCGCCTCTCCCTGGGGGCACCGCCATCTTGACCACGGTCACCCCGACACCAGGTAAGTATGCCAGACAACGGGTCGCACTCGGTCAGCACCCATCGCGACGTCTTGTGTCATTCTGGTGAGGTGCAGACGACGGTCGAAGATTGCTGTTTGCTTCTTGTATATTTTAAGGAGCCATTTCAAGAAACACTAATGGCCCACTAATATGCGTCGACCTGTTAAATAAAATTGAACCTAGCTCTGATTGATGATTAAAAAAAAAGCTCAAGTTTGATCAAATATAATAGCAGTTTTAGCGCAACAAGCATGAATCATCTTTACGCCGCTAGAGGCGCTAGCGCTGCGGTCAATTAACGGAGGGCGCACGTTTCATCCAAGGCTATTCATGTTCATGCACTTGTGCATGCACATTTTCAGCTCCACATCATGACGTTCCAGTCAATAAAGAAATTACAGCACAGTCACTTTCCATGTGAAGGTTTCGCATAACATCCACTGCGAAGATACGTGCGATCTACTAATTGTTTTTTTTTTCTGCGCTTCGGGAAGGGATGTTTTGCATATTCGTACATTTTAATAGACCCATTTTTTTTTTGTAATTCGAAGGTATTTTTTTATGGAAAGCAAGTAGCGAGTTAAAACGCACCCGTCCTCTCGTGCTTATGGCTTATGGTACCTTTGTCTTGGAAAAAAAAAAAAAAACATCATGGGCGAAAGCCAATACAATTTAATTTTAAAGGCTAAGCTGTGTATAGAAAACTGTCATGTGAAAGCTCAGGCAGTTTGAAGACACTGTGCGCTTTCATATTCTCACATCGTTTTCGAACGCATTGGTTTCAACTGGGCAAAGGAGGTCTTCTGCAAGTCTCAATTTCGATTCGCAGCAGCCCATGCAATTATCTAGTAAATGTGCATAAATCGAAGTGACGAACTGAGGCGCTGAACGCTGAAGCAGCAGCAAGCAAGCTCTCTTCATTGTTGAACCCTCTCATGAAAACTTTTCAGCGTCTATTGTTGTGGATCTCCTCTAACAGGGTGACAGCGGGAATCCTCAAATGGCCACGACTACTATTTATTTCCCATCTCATTAGACCGAAACGCGCGGTCCAAGGTACAAGTGTTGCGTTAGCGGGAATTATTGCATCGCAGTCTTTGCTTAGGTTGAGAATCTTGGTGGTGGAATGATAAATTGTTGTTGTATGGATTGATGGTAGATATCATACGAGCTAAAATTTTAGAAACGACAGTGAAATCGCTTGAAAACATTGAACACACTCGAAAATAAATTGCGGGTAGTGTTAGACAGCTACAAAATAAGAAAAGCAAACATTATAGGAGGTTCCAAACTGAAACATTCTAAAACACCTAAAGCACGGACGTCTACTGACAAGGTATGTTATTTTGATATTAAAATTCATTTCCGTATGCTGCGATCAACACTCAACACTTGATTGATGTTAGGCCACTACAGTACCAATACTAGCGACTTGAAGTGGCGGCCTGGCTATTGAAACGTCAGGTAACAAAATTTCTGAAATAGGCGCGCTTGTGCGTCACCAAAACATTCAAAGAGGGCGCTTGTGTGTCGCCAACCCATAGATGAGCCGCCAGGATTTCTTCAATAGGATAGGAGGGGGGGGGGGGGGGGGTGAGCAAGTGATTACATCCTGGGGCCGTATCAACCGCTAGTGCCCACAAGCTAGGGTCCTTTCAGCACCGCCCCCGTCTCGAAGTGTGGAGCGGGCATGGCTGCTGACGTCACGATATCTTGTAAGCATGTGAAGAGAAAATTTGGACGTCGCAGCACACTCGGGGTGCCTGCAGTTGAAATATAGCGATTCGAGATAGCGATTCTTCGAGTTGATGCAGCGATTCGAGAAAGCTTGTAAAATTGAGCTTTTTTGTGTGTTATAAATATTAAAAAGAAAAAAAAAGTCTAAGTCAAGGACAACCAAGACAGCATTATAGGTACTTTGTATTAAATTTGCAGCATTTCTTTGCGAACTTTGGTGATTTTAAGGGTATCTATCTATCTGGCCGCTTAGGTTTGGGTGGTCTCGTCCGAACACGGCTGCTGACACCAAAGCCCGAGCACTCGGAACGAGGCTCCAGCTACCTGCCTTCGCTTTTAGGTGCCAGGGATGGAATCGTCAGCTATCTCGATTTTATATTATTTTACCTAATTTTCCGCCCACCAAGATCAATGGTAGGCACTCTTCGCAGCTCGCAACCGGAAATAAAGTTCGGGATAGTGAGCTGGGCCAGAAGGGTCGCTGAAGCACAGCAATGTGCGGCCATCTAGAGTGGCCCGAAGGCCCGTTGTCATCCTGCTTCCACTTTCCCTGCCACACCTGCCCTCAAATCATTCTTCCAAGGATCAATAAAGTCCCTTACCTACCTCAGGCATATTTCTTCATCTTCTTCACCCACAATGTGAAGACATAATACGAATAGAGATAGCGCAAAAACTTCAAATATTCCAATTTTCTCTCCAGATGCAGCCTTGGGCAGGTATATTTTAAGGGCTCTGAGCAACTCTCACTTAACACAAGAAAACGACACATCGGAAGCCATATCGGAGAACCTGGATCTCAATAGCTTGCACTCTCCTCCACCGCGCAAGTGTTTCAGCAGGTGTATAGATCTTCCTTTGGATTGTAAAATAGGGGGAGAGCGCGAACGCAGTCCCCCACTACCAAAAATTGCATGCCCCATCTGCCCCAGTTTGGGGTAGTGGCAGGGGTCAGCACGAGCGCAGTGCAATGTCCGCGCCTCTCCCTGGGGGCACCGCCATCTTGACCACGGTCACCCCGACACCAGGTAAGTATGCCAGACAACGGGTCGCACTCGGTCAGCACCCATCGCGACGTCTTGTGTCATTCTGGTGAGGTGCAGACGACGGTCGAAGATTGCTGTTTGCTTCTTGTATATTTTAAGGAGCCATTTCAAGAAACACTAATGGCCCACTAATATGCGTCGACCTGTTAAATAAAATTGAACCTAGCTCTGATTGATGATTAAAAAAAAAGCTCAAGTTTGATCAAATATAATAGCAGTTTTAGCGCAACAAGCATGAATCATCTTTACGCCGCTAGAGGCGCTAGCGCTGCGGTCAATTAACGGAGGGCGCACGTTTCATCCAAGGCTATTCATGTTCATGCACTTGTGCATGCACATTTTCAGCTCCACATCATGACGTTCCAGTCAATAAAGAAATTACAGCACAGTCACTTTCCATGTGAAGGTTTCGCATAACATCCACTGCGAAGATACGTGCGATCTACTAATTGTTTTTTTTTTCTGCGCTTCGGGAAGGGATGTTTTGCATATTCGTACATTTTAATAGACCCATTTTTTTTTTGTAATTCGAAGGTATTTTTTTATGGAAAGCAAGTAGCGAGTTAAAACGCACCCGTCCTCTCGTGCTTATGGCGTATGGTACCTTTGTCTTGGAAAAAAAAAAAACATCATGGGCGAAAGCCAATACAATTTAATTTTAAAGGCTAAGCTGTGTATAGAAAACTGTCATGTGAAAGCTCAGGCAGTTTGAAGACACTGTGCGCTTTCATATTCTCACATCGTTTTCGAACGCATTGGTTTGAACTGGGCAAAGGAGGTCTTCTGCAAGTCTCAATTTCGATTCGCAGCAGCCCATGCAATTATCTAGTAAATGTGCATAAATCGAAGTGACGAACTGAGGCGCTGAACGCTGAAGCAGCAGCAAGCAAGCTCTCTTCATTGTTGAACCCTCTCATGAAAACTTTTCAGCGTCTATTGTTGTGGATCTCCTCTAACAGGGTGACAGCGGGAATCCTCAAATGGCCACGACTACTATTTATTTCCCATCTCATTAGACCGAAACGCGCGGTCCAAGGTACAAGTGTTGCGTTAGCGGGAATTATTGCATCGCAGTCTTTGCTTAGGTTGAGAATCTTGGTGGTGGAATGATAAATTGTTGTTGTATGGATTGATGGTAGATATCATACGAGCTAAAATTTTAGAAACGACAGTGAAATCGCTTGAAAACATTGAACACACTCGAAAATAAATTGCGGGTAGTGTTAGACAGCTACAAAATAAGAAAAGCAAACATTATAGGAGGTTCCAAACTGAAACATTCTAAAACACCTAAAGCACGGACGTCTACTGACAAGGTATGTTATTTTGATATTAAAATTCATTTCCGTATGCTGCGATCAACACTCAACACTTGATTGATGTTAGGCCACTACAGTACCAATACTAGCGACTTGAAGTGGCGGCCTGGCTATTGAAACGTCAGGTAACAAAATTTCTGAAATAGGCGCGCTTGTGCGTCACCAAAACATTCAAAGAGGGCGCTTGTGTGTCGCCAACCCATAGATGAGCCGCCAGGATTTCTTCAATAGGATAGGAGGGGGGGGGGGGGTGAGCAAGTGATTACATCCTGGGGCCGTATCAACCGCTAGTGCCCACAAGCTAGGGTCCTTTCAGCACCGCCCCCGTCTCGAAGTGTGGAGCGGGCATGGCTGCTGACGTCACGATATCTTGTAAGCATGTGAAGAGAAAATTTGGACGTCGCAGCACACTCGGGGTGCCTGCAGTTGAAATATAGCGATTCGAGATAGCGATTCTTCGAGTTGATGCAGCGATTCGAGAAAGCTTGTAAAATTGAGCTTTTTTGTGTGTTATAAATATTAAAAAGAAAAAAAAAAGTCTAAGTCAAGGACAACCAAGACAGCATTATAGGTACTTTGTATTAAATTTGCAGCATTTCTTTGCGAACTTTGGTGATTTTAAGGGTATCTATCTATCTGGCCGCTTAGGTTTGGGTGGTCTCGTCCGAACACGGCTGCTGACACCAAAGCCCGAGCACTCGGAACGAGGCTCCAGCTACCTGCCTTCGCTTTTAGGTGCCAGGGATGGAATCGTCAGCTATCTCGATTTTATATTATTTTACCTAATTTTCCGCCCACCAAGATCAATGGTAGGCACTCTTCGCAGCTCGCAACCGGAAATAAAGTTCGGGATAGTGAGCTGGGCCAGAAGGGTCGCTGAAGCACAGCAATGTGCGGCCATCTAGAGTGGCCCGAAGGCCCGTTGTCATCCTGCTTCCACTTTCCCTGCCACACCTGCCCTCAAATCATTCTTCCAAGGATCAATAAAGTCCCTTACCTACCTCAGGCATATTTCTTCATCTTCTTCACCCACAATGTGAAGACATAATACGAATAGAGATAGCGCAAAAACTTCAAATATTCCAATTTTCTCTCCAGATGCAGCCTTGGGCAGGTATATTTTAAGGGCTCTGAGCAACTCTCACTTAACACAAGAAAACGACACATCGGAAGCCATATCGGAGAACCTGGATCTCAATAGCTTGCACTCTCCTCCACCGCGCAAGTGTTTCAGCAGGTGTATAGATCTTCCTTTGGATTGTAAAATAGGGGGAGAGCGCGAACGCAGTCCCCCACTACCAAAAATTGCATGCCCCATCTGCCCCAGTTTGGGGTAGTGGCAGGGGTCAGCACGAGCGCAGTGCAATGTCCGCGCCTCTCCCTGGGGGCACCGCCATCTTGACCACGGTCACCCCGACACCAGGTAAGTATGCCAGACAACGGGTCGCACTCGGTCAGCACCCATCGCGACGTCTTGTGTCATTCTGGTGAGGTGCAGACGACGGTCGAAGATTGCTGTTTGCTTCTTGTATATTTTAAGGAGCCATTTCAAGAAACACTAATGGCCCACTAATATGCGTCGACCTGTTAAATAAAATTGAACCTAGCTCTGATTGATGATTAAAAAAAAAGCTCAAGTTTGATCAAATATAATAGCAGTTTTAGCGCAACAAGCATGAATCATCTTTACGCCGCTAGAGGCGCTAGCGCTGCGGTCAATTAACGGAGGGCGCACGTTTCATCCAAGGCTATTCATGTTCATGCACTTGTGCATGCACATTTTCAGCTCCACATCATGACGTTCCAGTCAATAAAGAAATTACAGCACAGTCACTTTCCATGTGAAGGTTTCGCATAACATCCACTGCGAAGATACGTGCGATCTACTAATTGTTTTTTTTTTCTGCGCTTCGGGAAGGGATGTTTTGCATATTCGTACATTTTAATAGACCCATTTTTTTTTTGTAATTCGAAGGTATTTTTTTATGGAAAGCAAGTAGCGAGTTAAAACGCACCCGTCCTCTCGTGCTTATGGCTTATGGTACCTTTGTCTTGGAAAAAAAAAAAAAAAACATCATGGGCGAAAGCCAATACAATTTAATTTTAAAGGCTAAGCTGTGTATAGAAAACTGTCATGTGAAAGCTCAGGCAGTTTGAAGACACTGTGCGCTTTCATATTCTCACATCGTTTTCGAACGCATTGGTTTGAACTGGGCAAAGGAGGTCTTCTGCAAGTCTCAATTTCGATTCGCAGCAGCCCATGCAATTATCTAGTAAATGTGCATAAATCGAAGTGACGAACTGAGGCGCTGAACGCTGAAGCAGCAGCAAGCAAGCTCTCTTCATTGTTGAACCCTCTCATGAAAACTTTTCAGCGTCTATTGTTGTGGATCTCCTCTAACAGGGTGACAGCGGGAATCCTCAAATGGCCACGACTACTATTTATTTCCCATCTCATTAGACCGAAACGCGCGGTCCAAGGTACAAGTGTTGCGTTAGCGGGAATTATTGCATCGCAGTCTTTGCTTAGGTTGAGAATCTTGGTGGTGGAATGATAAATTGTTGTTGTATGGATTGATGGTAGATATCATACGAGCTAAAATTTTAGAAACGACAGTGAAATCGCTTGAAAACATTGAACACACTCGAAAATAAATTGCGGGTAGTGTTAGACAGCTACAAAATAAGAAAAGCAAACATTATAGGAGGTTCCAAACTGAAACATTCTAAAACACCTAAAGCACGGACGTCTACTGACAAGGTATGTTATTTTGATATTAAAATTCATTTCCGTATGCTGCGATCAACACTCAACACTTGATTGATGTTAGGCCACTACAGTACCAATACTAGCGACTTGAAGTGGCGGCCTGGCTATTGAAACGTCAGGTAACAAAATTTCTGAAATAGGCGCGCTTGTGCGTCACCAAAACATTCAAAGAGGGCGCTTGTGTGTCGCCAACCCATAGATGAGCCGCCAGGATTTCTTCAATAGGATAGGAGGGGGGGGGGGGGGGGGGTGAGCAAGTGATTACATCCTGGGGCCGTATCAACCGCTAGTGCCCACAAGCTAGGGTCCTTTCAGCACCGCCCCCGTCTCGAAGTGTGGAGCGGGCATGGCTGCTGACGTCACGATATCTTGTAAGCATGTGAAGAGAAAATTTGGACGTCGCAGCACACTCGGGGTGCCTGCAGTTGAAATATAGCGATTCGAGATAGCGATTCTTCGAGTTGATGCAGCGATTCGAGAAAGCTTGTAAAATTGAGCTTTTTTGTGTGTTATAAATATTAAAAAGAAAAAAAAAGTCTAAGTCAAGGACAACCAAGACAGCATTATAGGTACTTTGTATTAAATTTGCAGCATTTCTTTGCGAACTTTGGTGATTTTAAGGGTATCTATCTATCTGGCCGCTTAGGTTTGGGTGGTCTCGTCCGAACACGGCTGCTGACACCAAAGCCCGAGCACTCGGAACGAGGCTCCAGCTACCTGCCTTCGCTTTTAGGTGCCAGGGATGGAATCGTCAGCTATCTCGATTTTATATTATTTTACCTAATTTTCCGCCCACCAAGATCAATGGTAGGCACTCTTCGCAGCTCGCAACCGGAAATAAAGTTCGGGATAGTGAGCTGGGCCAGAAGGGTCGCTGAAGCACAGCAATGTGCGGCCATCTAGAGTGGCCCGAAGGCCCGTTGTCATCCTGCTTCCACTTTCCCTGCCACACCTGCCCTCAAATCATTCTTCCAAGGATCAATAAAGTCCCTTACCTACCTCAGGCATATTTCTTCATCTTCTTCACCCACAATGTGAAGACATAATACGAATAGAGATAGCGCAAAAACTTCAAATATTCCAATTTTCTCTCCAGATGCAGCCTTGGGCAGGTATATTTTAAGGGCTCTGAGCAACTCTCACTTAACACAAGAAAACGACACATCGGAAGCCATATCGGAGAACCTGGATCTCAATAGCTTGCACTCTCCTCCACCGCGCAAGTGTTTCAGCAGGTGTATAGATCTTCCTTTGGATTGTAAAATAGGGGGAGAGCGCGAACGCAGTCCCCCACTACCAAAAATTGCATGCCCCATCTGCCCCATGCAGTTTGGGGTAGTGGCAGGGGTCAGCACGAGCGCAGTGCAATGTCCGCGCCTCTCCCTGGGGGCACCGCCATCTTGACCACGGTCACCCCGACACCAGGTAAGTATGCCAGACAACGGGTCGCACTGGGTCAGCACCCATCGCGACGTCTTGTGTCATTCTGGTGAGGTGCAGACGACGGTCGAAGATTGCTGTTTGCTTCTTGTATATTTTAAGGAGCCATTTCAAGAAACACTAATGGCCCACTAATATGCGTCGACCTGTTAAATAAAATTGAACCTAGCTCTGATTGATGATTAAAAAAAAAGCTCAAGTTTGATCAAATATAATAGCAGTTTTAGCGCAACAAGCATGAATCATCTTTACGCCGCTAGAGGCGCTAGCGCTGCGGTCAATTAACGGAGGGCGCACGTTTCATCCAAGGCTATTCATGTTCATGCACTTGTGCATGCACATTTTCAGCTCCACATCATGACGTTCCAGTCAATAAAGAAATTACAGCACAGTCACTTTCCATGTGAAGGTTTCGCATAACATCCACTGCGAAGATACGTGCGATCTACTAATTGTTTTTTTTTTCTGCGCTTCGGGAAGGGATGTTTTGCATATTCGTACATTTTAATAGACCCATTTTTTTTTTGTAATTCGAAGGTATTTTTTTATGGAAAGCAAGTAGCGAGTTAAAACGCACCCGTCCTCTCGTGCTTATGGCTTATGGTACCTTTGTCTTGGAAAAAAAAAAAAAACATCATGGGCGAAAGCCAATACAATTTAATTTTAAAGGCTAAGCTGTGTATAGAAAACTGTCATGTGAAAGCTCAGGCAGTTTGAAGACACTGTGCGCTTTCATATTCTCACATCGTTTTCGAACGCATTGGTTTGAACTGGGCAAAGGAGGTCTTCTGCAAGTCTCAATTTCGATTCGCAGCAGCCCATGCAATTATCTAGTAAATGTGCATAAATCGAAGTGACGAACTGAGGCGCTGAACGCTGAAGCAGCAGCAAGCAAGCTCTCTTCATTGTTGAACCCTCTCATGAAAACTTTTCAGCGTCTATTGTTGTGGATCTCCTCTAACAGGGTGACAGCGGGAATCCTCAAATGGCTACGACTACTATTTATTTCCCATCTCATTAGACCGAAACGCGCGGTCCAAGGTACAAGTGTTGCGTTAGCGGGAATTATTGCATCGCAGTCTTTGCTTAGGTTGAGAATCTTGGTGGTGGAATGATAAATTGTTGTTGTATGGATTGATGGTAGATATCATACGAGCTAAAATTTTAGAAACGACAGTGAAATCGCTTGAAAACATTGAACACACTCGAAAATAAATTGCGGGTAGTGTTAGACAGCTACAAAATAAGAAAAGCAAACATTATAGGAGGTTCCAAACTGAAACATTCTAAAACACCTAAAGCACGGACGTCTACTGACAAGGTATGTTATTTTGATATTAAAATTCATTTCCGTATGCTGCGATCAACACTCAACACTTGATTGATGTTAGGCCACTACAGTACCAATACTAGCGACTTGAAGTGGCGGCCTGGCTATTGAAACGTCAGGTAACAAAATTTCTGAAATAGGCGCGCTTGTGCGTCACCAAAACATTCAAAGAGGGCGCTTGTGTGTCGCCAACCCATAGATGAGCCGCCAGGATTTCTTCAATAGGATAGGAGGGGGGGGGGGGGGTGAGCAAGTGATTACATCCTGGGGCCGTATCAACCGCTAGTGCCCACAAGCTAGGGTCCTTTCAGCACCGCCCCCGTCTCGAAGTGTGGAGCGGGCATGGCTGCTGACGTCACGATATCTTGTAAGCATGTGAAGAGAAAATTTGGACGTCGCAGCACACTCGGGGTGCCTGCAGTTGAAATATAGCGATTCGAGATAGCGATTCTTCGAGTTGATGCAGCGATTCGAGAAAGCTTGTAAAATTGAGCTTTTTTGTGTGTTATAAATATTAAAAAGAAAAAAAAAGTCTAAGTCAAGGACAACCAAGACAGCATTATAGGTACTTTGTATTAAATTTGCAGCATTTCTTTGCGAACTTTGGTGATTTTAAGGGTATATATCTATTTGGCCGCTTAGGTTTAGGGTGGTCTTTTTCGGGAAGGTTGCTGAAGGCGCGAGTTTTTTTTTGGTCCCCCCGAAAGCACGGGAACGGGAGGGGCTCCAGCCCTACCTGCCTCGCCTTCGCTTTTAGGTGCCAGGGATGGAATCGTCAGCTATCTCGATTTTATATTATTTTACCTAATTTTCCGCCCACCAAGATCAATGGTAGGCACTCTTCGCAGCTCGCAACCGGAAATAAAGTTCGGGATAGTGAGCTGGGCCAGAAGGGTCGCTGAAGCACAGCAATGTGCGGCCATCTAGAGTGGCCCGAAGGCCCGTTGTCATCCTGCTTCCACTTTCCCTGCCACACCTGCCCTCAAATCATTCTTCCAAGGATCAATAAAGTCCCTTACCTACCTCAGGCATATTTCTTCATCTTCTTCACCCACAATGTGAAGACATAATACGAATAGAGATAGCGCAAAAACTTCAAATATTCCAATTTTCTCTCCAGATGCAGCCTTGGGCAGGTATATTTTAAGGGCTCTGAGCAACTCTCACTTAACACAAGAAAACGACACATCGGAAGCCATATCGGAGAACCTGGATCTCAATAGCTTGCACTCTCCTCCACCGCGCAAGTGTTTCAGCAGGTGTATAGATCTTCCTTTGGATTGTAAAATAGGGGGAGAGCGCGAACGCAGTCCCCCACTACCAAAAATTGCATGCCCCATCTGCCCCAGTTTGGGGTAGTGGCAGGGGTCAGCACGAGCGCAGTGCAATGTCCGCGCCTCTCCCTGGGGGCACCGCCATCTTGACCACGGTCACCCCGACACCAGGTAAGTATGCCAGACAACGGGTCGCACTGGGTCAGCACCCATCGCGACGTCTTGTGTCATTCTGGTGAGGTGCAGACGACGGTCGAAGATTGCTGTTTGCTTCTTGTATATTTTAAGGAGCCATTTCAAGAAACACTAATGGCCCACTAATATGCGTCGACCTGTTAAATAAAATTGAACCTAGCTCTGATTGATGATTAAAAAAAAAGCTCAAGTTTGATCAAATATAATAGCAGTTTTAGCGCAACAAGCATGAATCATCTTTACGCCGCTAGAGGCGCTAGCGCTGCGGTCAATTAACGGAGGGCGCACGTTTCATCCAAGGCTATTCATGTTCATGCACTTGTGCATGCACATTTTCAGCTCCACATCATGACGTTCCAGTCAATAAAGAAATTACAGCACAGTCACTTTCCATGTGAAGGTTTCGCATAACATCCACTGCGAAGATACGTGCGATCTACTAATTGTTTTTTTTTTCTGCGCTTCGGGAAGGGATGTTTTGCATATTCGTACATTTTAATAGACCCATTTTTTTTTTGTAATTCGAAGGTATTTTTTTATGGAAAGCAAGTAGCGAGTTAAAACGCACCCGTCCTCTCGTGCTTATGGCTTATGGTACCTTTGTCTTGGAAAAAAAAAAAACATCATGGGCGAAAGCCAATACAATTTAATTTTAAAGGCTAAGCTGTGTATAGAAAACTGTCATGTGAAAGCTCAGGCAGTTTGAAGACACTGTGCGCTTTCATATTCTCACATCGTTTTCGAACGCATTGGTTTGAACTGGGCAAAGGAGGTCTTCTGCAAGTCTCAATTTCGATTCGCAGCAGCCCATGCAATTATCTAGTAAATGTGCATAAATCGAAGTGACGAACTGAGGCGCTGAACGCTGAAGCAGCAGCAAGCAAGCTCTCTTCATTGTTGAACCCTCTCATGAAAACTTTTCAGCGTCTATTGTTGTGGATCTCCTCTAACAGGGTGACAGCGGGAATCCTCAAATGGCCACGACTACTATTTATTTCCCATCTCATTAGACCGAAACGCGCGGTCCAAGGTACAAGTGTTGCGTTAGCGGGAATTATTGCATCGCAGTCTTTGCTTAGGTTGAGAATCTTGGTGGTGGAATGATAAATTGTTGTTGTATGGATTGATGGTAGATATCATACGAGCTAAAATTTTAGAAACGACAGTGAAATCGCTTGAAAACATTGAACACACTCGAAAATAAATTGCGGGTAGTGTTAGACAGCTACAAAATAAGAAAAGCAAACATTATAGGAGGTTCCAAACTGAAACATTCTAAAACACCTAAAGCACGGACGTCTACTGACAAGGTATGTTATTTTGATATTAAAATTCATTTCCGTATGCTGCGATCAACACTCAACACTTGATTGATGTTAGGCCACTACAGTACCAATACTAGCGACTTGAAGTGGCGGCCTGGCTATTGAAACGTCAGGTAACAAAATTTCTGAAATAGGCGCGCTTGTGCGTCACCAAAACATTCAAAGAGGGCGCTTGTGTGTCGCCAACCCATAGATGAGCCGCCAGGATTTCTTCAATAGGATAGGAGGGGGGGGGGGGGTGAGCAAGTGATTACATCCTGGGGCCGTATCAACCGCTAGTGCCCACAAGCTAGGGTCCTTTCAGCACCGCCCCCGTCTCGAAGTGTGGAGCGGGCATGGCTGCTGACGTCACGATATCTTGTAAGCATGTGAAGAGAAAATTTGGACGTCGCAGCACACTCGGGGTGCCTGCAGTTGAAATATAGCGATTCGAGATAGCGATTCTTCGAGTTGATGCAGCGATTCGAGAAAGCTTGTAAAATTGAGCTTTTTTGTGTGTTATAAATATTAAAAAGAAAAAAAAAGTCTAAGTCAAGGACAACCAAGACAGCATTATAGGTACTTTGTATTAAATTTGCAGCATTTCTTTGCGAACTTTGGTGATTTTAAGGGTATCTATCTATCTGGCCGCTTAGGTTTGGGTGGTCTCGTCCGAACACGGCTGCTGACACCAAAGCCCGAGCACTCGGAACGAGGCTCCAGCTACCTGCCTTCGCTTTTAGGTGCCAGGGATGGAATCGTCAGCTATCTCGATTTTATATTATTTTACCTAATTTTCCGCCCACCAAGATCAATGGTAGGCACTCTTCGCAGCTCGCAACCGGAAATAAAGTTCGGGATAGTGAGCTGGGCCAGAAGGGTCGCTGAAGCACAGCAATGTGCGGCCATCTAGAGTGGCCCGAAGGCCCGTTGTCATCCTGCTTCCACTTTCCCTGCCACACCTGCCCTCAAATCATTCTTCCAAGGATCAATAAAGTCCCTTACCTACCTCAGGCATATTTCTTCATCTTCTTCACCCACAATGTGAAGACATAATACGAATAGAGATAGCGCAAAAACTTCAAATATTCCAATTTTCTCTCCAGATGCAGCCTTGGGCAGGTATATTTTAAGGGCTCTGAGCAACTCTCACTTAACACAAGAAAACGACACATCGGAAGCCATATCGGAGAACCTGGATCTCAATAGCTTGCACTCTCCTCCACCGCGCAAGTGTTTCAGCAGGTGTATAGATCTTCCTTTGGATTGTAAAATAGGGGGAGAGCGCGAACGCAGTCCCCCACTACCAAAAATTGCATGCCCCATCTGCCCCAGTTTGGGGTAGTGGCAGGGGTCAGCACGAGCGCAGTGCAATGTCCGCGCCTCTCCCTGGGGGCACCGCCATCTTGACCACGGTCACCCCGACACCAGGTAAGTATGCCAGACAACGGGTCGCACTGGGTCAGCACCCATCGCGACGTCTTGTGTCATTCTGGTGAGGTGCAGACGACGGTCGAAGATTGCTGTTTGCTTCTTGTATATTTTAAGGAGCCATTTCAAGAAACACTAATGGCCCACTAATATGCGTCGACCTGTTAAATAAAATTGAACCTAGCTCTGATTGATGATTAAAAAAAAAGCTCAAGTTTGATCAAATATAATAGCAGTTTTAGCGCAACAAGCATGAATCATCTTTACGCCGCTAGAGGCGCTAGCGCTGCGGTCAATTAACGGAGGGCGCACGTTTCATCCAAGGCTATTCATGTTCATGCACTTGTGCATGCACATTTTCAGCTCCACATCATGACGTTCCAGTCAATAAAGAAATTACAGCACAGTCACTTTCCATGTGAAGGTTTCGCATAACATCCACTGCGAAGATACGTGCGATCTACTAATTGTTTTTTTTTTCTGCGCTTCGGGAAGGGATGTTTTGCATATTCGTACATTTTAATAGACCCATTTTTTTTTTGTAATTCGAAGGTATTTTTTTATGGAAAGCAAGTAGCGAGTTAAAACGCACCCGTCCTCTCGTGCTTATGGCTTATGGTACCTTTGTCTTGGAAAAAAAAAAAAAAACATCATGGGCGAAAGCCAATACAATTTAATTTTAAAGGCTAAGCTGTGTATAGAAAACTGTCATGTGAAAGCTCAGGCAGTTTGAAGACACTGTGCGCTTTCATATTCTCACATCGTTTTCGAACGCATTGGTTTGAACTGGGCAAAGGAGGTCTTCTGCAAGTCTCAATTTCGATTCGCAGCAGCCCATGCAATTATCTAGTAAATGTGCATAAATCGAAGTGACGAACTGAGGCGCTGAACGCTGAAGCAGCAGCAAGCAAGCTCTCTTCATTGTTGAACCCTCTCATGAAAACTTTTCAGCGTCTATTGTTGTGGATCTCCTCTAACAGGGTGACAGCGGGAATCCTCAAATGGCCACGACTACTATTTATTTCCCATCTCATTAGACCGAAACGCGCGGTCCAAGGTACAAGTGTTGCGTTAGCGGGAATTATTGCATCGCAGTCTTTGCTTAGGTTGAGAATCTTGGTGGTGGAATGATAAATTGTTGTTGTATGGATTGATGGTAGATATCATACGAGCTAAAATTTTAGAAACGACAGTGAAATCGCTTGAAAACATTGAACACACTCGAAAATAAATTGCGGGTAGTGTTAGACAGCTACAAAATAAGAAAAGCAAACATTATAGGAGGTTCCAAACTGAAACATTCTAAAACACCTAAAGCACGGACGTCTACTGACAAGGTATGTTATTTTGATATTAAAATTCATTTCCGTATGCTGCGATCAACACTCAACACTTGATTGATGTTAGGCCACTACAGTACCAATACTAGCGACTTGAAGTGGCGGCCTGGCTATTGAAACGTCAGGTAACAAAATTTCTGAAATAGGCGCGCTTGTGCGTCACCAAAACATTCAAAGAGGGCGCTTGTGTGTCGCCAACCCATAGATGAGCCGCCAGGATTTCTTCAATAGGATAGGAGGGGGGGGGGGGGGGTGAGCAAGTGATTACATCCTGGGGCCGTATCAACCGCTAGTGCCCACAAGCTAGGGTCCTTTCAGCACCGCCCCCGTCTCGAAGTGTGGAGCGGGCATGGCTGCTGACGTCACGATAT